>NC_041385.1:709276379-709342341 GCF_002162155.2 Triticum dicoccoides
GGCGGCCGCGAGGAGGAGGTGGAGGTCGAGCGGCGCGAGGCGCGGGTGGTGCCGCGCGCGGCGAAGGAGGCGGAGGAGCGCCTCCGGGGAGGAGGCGTGCGCGGAGGGGAGAGACGGGAGGGGGCTCGGCGGCGAGAGGTGGGAGACGGCGAGCGGGAGGAGCGGCAGGGAGGGGTCGAGGGGGATGGAGGCGGGCGAGGTGGAGATTTCGGGGGTCTCATCTAGGGTTTCGATCTCCGGCGAGATGAGGCGCTGGTGCTTGGAGATGATGGAGGGGAGCTTCCGCGCCAGGCGGCGCGAGGCGGCCATCGCCGGCCGCCGGAGGGAGAAAGGGGAGGGAATAAGAGGAGTGTGTGGACGGGGCATGGGCTTGCTTAGCCCACAAGATCCACTGGCGAAGCCCAGAAAACATTACGAGTGCCATCGTGAAATGTTCTAAAAAAAATGAAATTTTCCATCGGGAGAATACATTTTCACTTCAAAAATTCCATTGTGAACTGTTCTAAAAAAATCTTTAATAAATCGATTACTTTAGAAAAAGATTTCATAAATTCCAGATTTATTTACATTTATATTTCTACTTTGGATGATCTGGCATTTCACAAAGACCATCCCAAATTTCAAGGCGGGCCCCAAATGTAGAACTCCACCAAATTGGAACCTTCTGTCACACCTAACCTGTGGTTAGTGCGCCTAAGAGCTGGCTGGTGGGCCCAGCCAGCTGGCCAGACAAGTGGCGTGCGTGGGTGGTGTTAAATTGGCCGCCTGTGGCCGTGGGTGATCACGCATGTGTTGATACTCTGAATCTGAATCCTTCCTCTGCAATCCATCCCCTCCTTCTTCCTCTCCAAGCCTTTCCCTCCTCCCCTGCTCGATCCGGATCCTCTCCCTCTCCCTCACTTCCCGGGGTGTTACAACTGGTAATCAGAGCCACAAACCCTTCCGAAATTTTTCTTCCTCGCTTGATTGGGGGTCGGTAACATCCACCGCGCCGGTGTGGGTTGCTCTGGCGAACCACACAAAATCCGTCGCGGGGTTCGACGCCCTCTCGAGCAGGACGACGGCTCCTCCCAAGGCATCAGCGGCGACGCGGCAAGTGTTGGCCGCCATGGACGAGGGGAACACCAACATCACCAAGATGCTGGAGACGTTGCTCGCCAAGATCGACGATCAGAAGGCGGCTCACGAGAAGCAGATCGAGCTCCAGGCCGCCTTCAACGCGCAGATCTCGCAGGAGATGCGCGGCCTCTCGCGGCAGCTCGATCTGACGCAGGCGGACCTCGACCTCACGTGCAAGACGGTGGAAGGATCTGCCTCTTGATAACCCACAAGTATAGGGGATCGCAACAGTTTTCGAGGGTAGAGTATTCAACCCAAATTTATTGATTCGACACAAGGGGAGCCAAAGAATATTCTCAAGTATTAGCAGCTGAGTTGTCAATTCAACCACACCTGGAAACTTAGTATCTATAGCAAAGTGTTTAGTAGCAAAGTAATATGATAGTGGTGGTAACGGTAGCAAAAGTCAAGACAGCAAAAGTAATGTTTTTGGTATTTTTGTAGAGATTGTAACAGTAGCAACGGAAAAGTAAATAAGCGTAAACCAGTATATGGAAAACTCGTAGGCACCGGATTAGCGATGGATAATTATGCCGGATGTGGTTCATCATGTAACAGTCATAACATAGGGTGACACGGAACTAGCTCCAGTTCATCAATGTAATGTAGGCATGTATTCCGTATATAGTCATACGTGCTTATGGAAAAGAACTTGCATGACTTCTTTTGTCCTACCCTCCCGTGGCAGCGGGGTCCTAATAGAAACTAAGGAATATTAAGGCCTCCTTTTAATAGAGAACCGGAACAAAGCATTAGCACATAGTGAAGGAAATATGCCCTAGAGGCAATAATAAAGTTATTATTTATTTCCTTATTTCATGATAAATGTTTATTATTCATGCTAGAATTGTATTAACCGGAAACATAATACATGTGTGAATACATAGACAAACATAGTGTCACTAGTGTGCCTCTACTTGACTAGCTCATTAATCAAAGATGGTTAAGTTTCCTAACCATAGACATGAGTTGTCATTTGATTAACGGGATCACATCATTAGAAGAATGATGTGACTGACTTGACCCATTCCGTTAGCTTAGCACTTGATCATTTAGTATGTTGCTATTGCTTTCTTCATGACTTATACATGTTCCTATGACTATGAGATTATGCAACTCCCGTGTACCGGAGGAACACTTTGTGTGCTACCAAACGTCACAACGTAACTGGGTGATTATAATGGAGCTCTATAGGTGTCTCCGAAGTTACATGTTGGGTTGGAGTATTTCGAGATTAGGATTTGTCACTTCGATTATCAGAGAGGTATCTCTGGGCCCTCTCGGTAATGCACATCACTATAAGCCTTGCAAGCAATGTAGCTAATGAGTTAGTTACGGAATGATGCATTACATAACGAGTAAAGAGACTTGCTGGTAACGAGATTGAACTAGGTATTGGATACCGACGATCGAATCTCGGGCAAGTAACATACCAATGACAAAGGGAACAACGTATGTTGTTATGCGGTTTGACCGATAAAGATCTTCGTAGAATATGTAGGAACCAATATAGGCATCCAGGTTCCGCTATTGGTTATTGACCGAGAATAGTTCTAGGTCATGTCTACATAGTTCTCGAACCCATAGGGTCCGCACGCTTAACGTTACGATGACAGTTTCATTATGAGTTTATAAGTTTTGATGTACCGAAGTTTGTTCGGAGTCCCGGATGTGATCACGGACATGACGAGGAGTCTCGAAATGGTCGATACATAAAGATTGATATATTGGAAGCCTATGTTTGGACATCGGAAGTGTTCCGGGTGAAATCAGCATTTTACCAGAGTACCGGGGGGTTACCGGAACCCTCCCAGGGGTTATTGGGCCTTCATGGGCCATAAGGGAGAAGAGGAGAGGAGGCAAGAGGTGGGCCGTGCCCCCTCCCCTCCCTAGTCCGAATAGGACAAGGAGAGGGGGGCGGCGCCCCCCCCCCCCTTTCCTTCCCCTCTTCCTCCTCCTTCCCCCTTCTCCTACTCCAACTAGGAAAGAAGGGAGTCCTACTCCCGGTGGGAGTAGGACTCCCCCTTGGCGCGCCCTCCTTGGCCGGCCGCCCCCTCCCCCTGGCTCCTTTATATACGGGGGCAGGGGGCACCCTAAGACACACAAGTTGATCTACGGATCGTTCCTTAACTGTGTGCGGTGCCCCCCTCCACCATATTCCACCTCGGTCATATCGTCACGGAGTTTAGGCGAAGCCCTGCGTCGGTAGAACATCATCATCGTCACCACGCCGTCGTGCTGACGGAACTCATCCCCGACACCCTGCTGGATCGGAGTCCGGGGATCGTCATCGAGCTGAACGTGTGTTGAACTCGGAGGTGCCGTACGTTCGGTACTTGGATCGGTCGGATCGTGAAGACGTACGACTACATCAACCGCGTTGTCATAACACTTCCTCTTACGGTCTACGAGGGTACATGGCGACACTCTCCCCTCTCGTTGCTATGCATCACCATTATCTTGCGTGTGCGTAGGAAAATTTTGAAATTACTACGTTCCCCAACAGTGGCATCCGAGCCTGGTTTTATGCGTAGATGTCATATGCACGAGTAGAACACAAGTGAGTTGTGGGCGATACAAGTCATACTGCTTACCAGCATGTCATACTTTGGTTCCGCGGTATTGTGAGATGAAGCGGCCCGGGCCGACATTACACGTACGCTTACGCGAGACTGGTTTCACCGTTACGAGCACTCGTGCTTAAAGGTGGCTGGCGGGTGTCTGTCTCTCTCAGTTTAGCTGAATCGAGTGTGGCTACGCCCGGTCCTTGCGAAGGTTAAAACAGCACTAACTTGACGAACTATCGTTGTGGTTTTGATGCGTAGGTAAGAACGGTTCTTGCTAAGCCCGTAGCAGCCACGTAAAACTTGCAACAACAAAGTAGAGGACGTCTAACTTGTTTTTGCAGGGCATGTAGTGATGTGATATGGTCAAGACGTGATGAGATATAAGTTGTTGTATGAGATGATCATGTTTTGTTGAAGTTATCAGCAACTGGCAGAAGCCCTATGGTTGTCTCTTTGTTGCATAAGATGCAAGTGCCAAATAATTTCTTTACTTTATCGTTATGCGATAGCAATAGTTGCAAAAGCATTAGTTGGTGAGACGACCATGTGACGACACATTGATATAGATCAAGATGATGAAGATCATGGTGTCATGCCAGTGATGATAGAGATCATGATAGTACTTTGGAGAAGGAGATCAAAGGCGCAAGATGATCATGGCCATATCATGTCACATATTTTGATTGCATGTGATGTTTATCCTTTATGCATCTTATCTTGCTTTGATTGACGGTAGCATTTTAAGATGATCTCTCACTAAAAATTATCAAGAAGTGTTGTCCCTGAGTATGCACCGTTGCCAAAGTTCGTCGTGCCCAGACACCACGTGATGATCGGGTGTGATAAGCTCAACGTCCATCTACAACGGGTGCAAGCCAGTTTTGCACACGCGGAATACTCAGGTTAAACTTGACGAGCCTAGCATATGCAGATATGGCCTCGGAACACGGAAACCGAAAGGTCGAGCGTGAATCATATAGTAGATATGATCAACATAGTGATGTTCACCATTGAAAACTACTCCATCTCACGTGATGATTGGTTATGGTTTAGTTGATTTGGATCACGTGATCACTTAAAGGATTAGAGGGATGTTTTTCTAAGTGGGAGTTCTTAAGTAATATGATTAATTGGACTTAAATTTATCATGAACTTAGTCCTGGTAGTATTTTGCAAATTATGTTGTAGATCAATAGCTCGCGTTGTTGCTTTCATATGTTTATTTTGATATGTTCCTAGAGAAAACTGTGTTGAAAGATGTTAGTAGCAATGATGCGGATTGGATCCGTGATCTGAGGTTTATCCTCATTGCTGCACAGAAGAATTATGTCCTTAATGCACCGCTAGGTGACAGACCTATTGCAGGAGTAGATGCAGACGTTATGAACGTTTGGCTAGCTCAATATGATGACTACTTGATAGTTTAGTGTACCATGCTTAACGGCTTAGAATCGGGACTTCAAAGACGTTTTGAACGTCATGGACAATATGAGATGATCCAGGAATTGAAGTTAATATTTCAAACAAATAACCGAGTTGAGAGATATGAAGTCTCCAACAAGTTCTATAGCTAAAAGATAGAGGAGAATCGCTCAACTAGTGAGCATGTGCTCAGATTGTCTGGGTACTTCAATCGCTTGAATCAAGTGGGAGTTAATCTTCCAGATAAGATAGTGATTGACAGAATTCTCTAGTCACCATCACTAAGTTACTAGAACTTCGTGATGAACTATAGTATGCAAGGGATGACGAAAACGATTCCCGAGCTCTTCGTGATGTTGAAATCGACGAAGGTAGAAATCAAGAAAGAGCATCAAGTGTTGATGATTGACAAGACCACTAGTTTCAAGAAAAGGGCAAAGGGAAAGAAAAGGAAACTTCAAGTAGAATGACAAGCAAGTTGTCACTCCCGCGAAGAAGCTCCAAGCTGGACCAAAGCCTGAAACTGAGTGCTTACACTGCAAAGGAAATGGTCACTGGAAGCGGAAATGTCCTGAATATTTGGTGGATAAGAAGGATGGCAAAGTGAACAAGGGTATATTTGATATACATGTTACTGATGTGTACCTTACTAGTGTTTATAGTAGCCCCTGAGTATTTGATACTTGTTCGGTTGCTAAGATTAGTAACTCGAAACGGGAGTTGCAGAATAAACAGAGACTAGTTAAGGGTGAAGTGACGATGTGTGTTGGAAGTGGTTCCAAGATTGATATGATCATCATCGCACACTCCCTATACTTTCGGGATTTGTGTTGAACCTAAATAAGCGTTATTTGGTGTTTGTGTTGAGCATGAATATGATTTGATCATGTTTATTGCAATACGGTTATTCATTTAAGTTAGAGAACAACTGTTGTTATGTTTACATGAATAAAACCTTCTATGGTAATACACACCAACGAAAATGGTTTGTTGGATCTCGATCGTAGTAATACACATATTCATAATATTGAAGCCAAAAGATGCAAAGTTAATAATGATAGTGCAACTTATTTGTGGCACTGCCGTTTAGGTCATATTGGTGTAAAGCGCACGAAGAAACTCCATGCTGATGGGATTTTGGAATCACTTGATTATGAATCACTTGATGCTTGCGAACCATGCCTCATGGGCAAGATGACTAAGACTCCGTTCTCCGGAACAATGGAGCGAGCAACTGACTTATTGGAAATAATACATACTGATGTATGCGATCCGATGAGTGTTGAGGCTCGTGGCGGGTATCGTTATTTTCTGACCTTCACAGATGATTTGAGCAGATATGGGTATATCTACTTGATAAAACATAAGTCTAAAATAGTTGAAAGGTTCAAAGAATTTCAGAGTGAAGTGGAAAATCATCGTAACAAAAAAATAAAGTTTCTGCGATCTGATCGTGGAGATGAATATTTGGGTTACGAGTTTGGTCTTCAATTAAAACAATGTGGAATAGTTTCACAGCTCACGCCACCTGGAACACCACAACGTTATGGTGTGTTCGAATGTCGTAACCGCACTTTATTTGATATGGTGCGATCTATGATGTATCTTACCGATTTACCACTATCGTTTTGGGGTTATGCATTAGAGATAGCTGCATTCACTTTAATAGGGCACCATCTATATCCGTTGAGACGACACCGTATGAACTATGGTTTAGCAGTAAACCTAAGCTGTCGTTTCTTAAAGTTTGGAGTTGCGATGCTTATGTGAAAAAGGTTTTCAACCTGATAAGCTCAAACCCAAATCGAAGAAGTGCATCTTCATAGAATACCCAAAGGAAACTGTTGGGTACACCTTCTATCACAGATCCGAAGGCAAAACATTCGTTGCTAATAATGGATCCTTTCTAGAGAAGGAGTTTCTCTCGAAAGAAGTGAGTGGGAGGAAAGTAGAACTTGATGAGGTAACTGTACCTGCTCCCTTATTGGAAAGTAGTTCATCACAGAAATCTGTTCCTGTGACTACTACACCAATTAGTGAGGAAGCTAGTGATGATGATCATGTAACTTCAGATCAAGTTACTACCGAACCTCGTAGGTAAAACAAAGTGAGATCCGCACCAGAGTGGTACGGTAATTCTGTTCTGGAGATCATGTTACTTGACCATGACAAACCTATGAACTATGAGGAAGCGATGATGAGCCCAGATTCCGTGAAATGGCTTGAGGCCATGAAATCTGAGATAGGATCCATGTATGAGAACAAAGTGTGGACTTTGATTGACTTGCCCGATGATTGGTGAGTCATTAAGAATAAATGGACCTTCAAGAGGAAGACAGATGCTGATAGTAGTGTTACTATCTACAAAGCTAGACTTGTCGAAAAAGGTTTTTGACAAAGTTTAAGATGTTGAATACAATGAGATTTTCTCACTCGTATCGATGCTTAAAAGTCTGTCCGAATCATGTTAGCAATTGCCACATTTTATGAAATCTGGCAAATGGATGTTAAAACTGCATTCCTTAATGGTTTTCTTAAAGAAGGGTTGTATATGATGCAACCGGAAGGTTTTGTCAATCCTAAAGGTGCTAACAAAATGTGTAAGCTCCAGCGATCCATCTGTGGACTGGTGCAAGCATCTCGGAGTTGGAATATATGCTTTGATAAGTTGATCAAAGCATATAGTTTTATACAGACTTGCAGTGAAGCCTGTATTTACAATAAAGTGAGCACTACAGCCTTTTTTGATAAGTATATGTGAGTGACATATTGTTGATCAGAAAGGATGTAGAATTTTTTCTGGAAAGCATAAAGGAGTATTTGAAAGGAGTTCTTTAAAAGAAAGACCTCAGTAAAGCTACTTACATATTGAGCATCAAGATCTATAGAGATAGATCAAGAGGCTTGATAAGTTTTTTCAATGAGTACATACCTTGACAAGATTTTGAAGTAGTTCAAAATGGAACAGTCAAAGAAAGAGTTTCTTGCTTGTGTTACAAGGTGTGAAATTGAGTAAGACTCAAATCCCGACAACGGAAGAAAATAGAAAGAGAATGAAAGTCATTCCCTATGCATCAGTCATAGGTTCTATAAAAGTATGCCATGCTATGGACCGGACCTATTGTATACTCTGCCCTAGTTTGGCAAGGGAGTACAATTTTGATCTAAGAGTAGATCGCTGGACAGCGGTCAAGAATATCCTTAGTGAGGAATAAGGAAATATTTCTCGATAATGGAAGTGATAAAAGAGCTCATCGTAAAAAGTTACAACGATGCAAGCTTTTACACCAATCCAGATGACTCTAAGTCTCAATCTGGATACATATTGAAAGTGGGAGAAATTAGCTAGAGTAGCTCCGTGCAGAGCATTGTGGACATAGAATATTTGCAAAATACATACGGCTCTGAATATGACAGACCCGTTGACTAAACTTCTCTCACAAGAAAAACATGATCATACCTTAATACTCTTTAGGTGTTAATCACATAACGATGTGAGCTAGATTATTGACTCTAGTAAACCCTTTGGGTGTTGATCACATGACGATGTGAACTATGGGTATTAATCACATACAGATGTGTATATTGGTGTTAAATCACATGGCGATGTGAACTAGATTATTGACTCTAGTGCAAGTGGGAGACTGAAGGAAATATGCCCTAGAGGCAATAATAAATTTATTATTTATTTCCTTATTTCATGATAAATGTTTATTATTCATGCTAGAATTGTATTAACCAGAAACATAATACATGTGTGAATACATAGACAAACATAGTGTCACTAGTGTGCCTCTACTTGACTAGCTCGTTAATCAAAGATGGTTAAGTTTCCTAACCATAGACATGAGTTGTCATTTGATTAACGGGATCACATCATTAGAAGAATGATGTGATTGACTTGACCCATTCCGTTAGCTTAGCACTTGATCGTTTAGTATGTTGCTATTGCTTTCTTCATGACTTATACATGTTCCTATGACTATGAGATTATGCAACTCCCGTGTACCGGAGGAACACTTTGTGTGCTACCAAACGTCACAACGTAACTGGGTGATTATAATGGAGCTATACATGTGTCTCCGAAGTTACATGTTGGGTTGGCGTATTTCGAGATTAGGATTTGTCACTCCGATTATCGGAGAGGTATCTCTGGGCCCTCTCGGTAATGCACATCACTATAAGCCTTGCAAGCAATGTAGCTAATGAGTTAGTTACGGAATGATGCATTACATAACGAGTAAAGAGACTTGCCGGTAACGAGATTGAACTAGGTATTGGATACCGACGATCGAATCTCGGGAAAGTAACATACCAATGACAAAGGGAACAACGTATGTTGTTATGCGGTTTGACCGATAAAGATCTTCGTAGAATATGTAGGAACCAATATGGGCATCCAGGTTCCGCTATTGGTTATTGACCGAGAATAGTTCTAGGTCATGTCTACATAGTTCTCAAACCCGTAGAGTCCGCACGCTTAACTTTACGATGATAGTTTCATTATGAGTTTATAAGTTTTGATGTACCGAAGTTTGTTCGGAGTCCCGGATGTGATGACGGACATGACGAGGAGTCTCGAAATGGTCGAGACACAAAAATTGATATATTGAAAGCCTATGTTTGGACATCGGAAGTGTTCCGGGTGAAATTGGCATTTTACCGGAGTACCGAGGGGTTACCGGAACCCTCCCGGGGGTTATTGGGCCTTCATGGGCCATAAGGGAGAAGAGGAGAGGAGGCAAGAGGTGGGACGCGCCCCCTCTCCTCCCTAGTCCTAATAGGACAAGGAGAGGGGGGCGGCGCGCCCCCTTTCCTTTCCCTCTTCCTCCTCCTTCCCCCTTCTCCTACTCCAACTAGGAAAGAAGGGAGTCCTACTCCCGGTGGGAGTAGGACTCCCCCTTGGCGCGCCCTCCTTGGCCGGCCGCCCCCTCCCCCTGGCTCCTTTATATACGGGGGCAGGGGGCACCCTAAGACACACAAGTTGATCTACGGATCGTTCCTTAACCGTGTGCGGTGCCCCCTCCACCATATTCCACCTTGGTCATATCGTCGCGGAGTTTAGGCGAAGCCCTGCGTCGGTAGAACATCATCATCGTCACCACGCCGTTGTGCTGACGGAACTCATCCCCGACACCTTGCTGGATTGGAGTCCGGGGATCGTCATCAAGCTGAACGTGTGCTGAACTCGGAGGTGCCGTACGTTCGGTACTTGGATCGGTCGGATCGTGAAGACGTACGACTGCATCAACCGCGTTGTCATAACGCTTCCGCATACGGTCTACGAGGGTACGTGGACGACACTCTCCCCTCTCGTTTCTATGCATCACCATGATCTTGCGTGTGCGTAGGAAAATTTTGAAATTACTACGTTCCCCAACACATAGTGAATACATGAACTCCTCAAACTATGGTCATCACCGGGAGTGGTCCCGATCATTGTCATTTCGGGGTTGCCGGATCATAACACATAGTAGGTGACTATAGACTTGCAAGATAGGATCAAGAACACACATATATTCATGAAAACATAATAGGTTCAGATCTGAAATCATGGCACTTGGGCCCTAGTGACAAGCATTAAGCATAGCAAAGTCATAGCAACATAAATCTCAGAACATAGTGGATACTAGGGATCAAACCCTAACAAAACTAACTCGATTACATGATAAATCTCATCCAACCCATCACCGTCCAGCAAGCCTACGATGCAATTACTCACGCACGGCGGTGAGCATCATGAAATTGGTGATGGGGGATGGTTGATGATGACGACGGCGATGAATCCCCCTCTCCGGAGCCCCGAACGGACTGCAGATCAGCCCTCCCGAGAGAGATTAGGGCTTGGCGGCGGCTCCGTATCGTAATACGCGATGAAACTTTCTCCCTGATTTTTTTCTCCCCGAAAGCCAATATATGGAGTTGGAGTTGGCGTCGGAGGGCCACCAGGGAGCCCACGAGGTAGGGGGGCGCGCCCAGGGGGGAGGGGCGCGCCCCCACCCTCGTGAATAGGGTGTGGGCCCCCTGGCTTTCATCTTTGGCGAGGATTTTTTATTATTTATTCTAAGATATTCCATGGAGTTTCAGGTCATTCCGAGAACTTTTGTTTTCTGCACATAAAACAACACCATGGCAATTCTGCTGAAAACAGCGTCAGTCCGGGTTAGTTCCATTCAAATCATACAAGTTAGAGTCCAAAACAAGGGCAAAAGTGTTTGGAAAAGTAGATACGACGGAGACGTATCAACTCCCCCAAGCTTAAACCCTTGCTTGTCCTCAAGCAATTCAGTTGACAAACTGAAAGAGAAAAAGAAAAACTTTTACAAACTCTGTTTGCTCTTGTTGTTGTAAACATGAAAAGCCAGCATTCAAGTTTCAGCAATTATTATGAACTAACCATACTCACAATAAAACGTAGGTCTCACAATTACTCATATCAATAGCATAATCAGCTAGCAAGCCATAATAATAGAACTCGGATGACAACACTTTCTCAAAATAATCATAACATGATATAACAAAATGGTATCTCGCTAGCCCTATCTGAGACCGCAAAACATAAATGCAGAGCACCTTTAAAGATCAAGGACTGACTAAACATTGTAATTCATGGTAAAAGAGATCCAGTCAAGTCATACCCAATATAAACCAATAATAATGAATGCAAACGACAGTATGCTCTCCATCGGGTGCTTTTTAATAAGAAGGATGATGACTCAACATAAAAGTAAATAGATAGGCCCTTCGCAGAGGGAAGCAGGGATTTGTAGAGGTGCCAGAGCTCGGTTTTGAAATAGAGATAAATTATATTTTGAGCGGCATACTTTCATTGTCAACATAACAACTGAAAGACGACGATATCTTCCATGCTAAACAGATTATAGGCGGTTCCCAAATAGAATGGTAAAGTTTATACTCCCCTTCCTCCACAAGCATCAATCCATGGCTTGCTCGAAACGACGAATGCCTCCAACATTCAACGGGTCCCAAGGGGAGTTTTGTTTGCAGTTATTTTGATTTAGTTTGCACGAAGCATGGGACTGGGCATCCCGGATACCAGCCATTTTCTCGTGAATGAGGAGCGGAGTCCACTCCTCTTGAGAATAACCCGCCTAACACGGAAGATAAGGGCAGCTCTAGTTGACATATGAGCTATTTGAGCATGCAAAACATAATGTTTATTTGAAGGTTTAGAGTTTGGCACATATAAATTTACTTGGAACGGCAGGTAAATACCGCATATAGGTAGGTATAGTGGACTCATATGGAATAACTTTGGGGTTTAAGGAGTTTGGATGCACAAGCAGTATTCCCACTTAGTACAAGTGAAGGCTAGCAAAAGACTGGGAAGCGACCAACTGAGAGAGCGACAACAGTCGTAAACATGCATTAAAATTAATTCACACCGAGTACAAGTATGAGTAGGATATAATCCACAATGAACATAAATATCATGAAGGCTATGTTGATTGGATTCAACTACATGCGTGAACATGTGCCAAGTCGAGTCACTCAATGCATTTAAAGGAGGATACCACCTCATCATACCATATCATAATCATTCTAATAGCATGTTGGCACGCAAGGTAAACCATTATAACTCATAGCTAATCAAGCATGGCACAAGCAACTATAATCTCTAAATGTCATTGCAAATATGTTTACTTCATAATAGCTGAATCAGGAACGATGAATCATCATATTTACAAAAACAAAAGAGGTCGAGTTCGTACAAGCTTTTCTCTTCTCAATAAGTCCATCATATATCATCATTATTGCCTTTCACTCGCACGACCGAATGGTGTGTATAATAACAAGAGTGCACGTGCATTGGACTAAGCTGGAATCTGCAAGCATTCAACTCAAGAGAGAAGACAAGTAATATGGGCTCTAAGTTAAATAATCAATCATGCATAAAAGAGCCACTAAGCATTTTCAATATGGTCTTCTCGACCCCCAAAGAAAGAAAAAGAAATAAAAACTATTTACACGGGAAAGCTCCCAACAAGTAAAAGAAGAACGGGAAATATTTTTGGGTTTTCTTTTTAATTATTACTACTACAGCAGGAAAAATAAACTACTACTATTTTTTGGTTTTTTCTTAAGGTTTAACAAACACACAAGAAGAAGGCAGGAAAAAGAAATTTAAACTAGCATGGATATTACAGTGAAAGAGTATGAGCACCGACATCTAGCAATGAGTGTGTGTGAACATAAATGTAATGTCGGTGGGAAATACGTACTCCCTCAAGCTTAGGATTTTGGCCTAAGTTAGTCTAATGCAAGGGATGGCCTGGCGGATATCCGTAGGTGAAGCTGGGGTCGTACTGTGACGAAGAAGACTCTGACTACCACTGGCTGGCAGCCTCCTCTGGATCCCAAGAATAAACAGATAGTCGTGGAGGCTCATCTTGTGGCTCCGGCTCCGGGGCTGGTGCAGGATTCCGATAGGCTTGAACAGCCGACCACAGAACGATGTGAGGTTCTGCAGACAAGTTAAACAAAGAAGGAGCAGGCAAAGTAATAGTCTCAGGGTGATGTTTATCAAAGTACAATTTATATTTGAGCTCCCCATCACGACTCTTAACAAGAAAATCATGCGCTATCATACTCTTGTAATCTAAATAAGCACGGGGCAGCGCTGTTTCTTCTTTCTCTGCATGCCTAATAGGTATTTCATAATGTTCAGCTAGGCGTGAAGCATAAATGCCTCCAAAAATGGGGCCCTTAGTACGGTTCAGACTTACCGTCTAGCAACAATTCCACCCATACTAACAGAGTTATCGCGGTATAAACCATGGAGAAAAATAGTAATATCAGGAATACTAAGGTTCCCACAGTTTCCGCGTCCAATCAAGCAACGACTAGCAAATATGGCAAAGTAGCGTAAAACAGGATAATGTATGCTAGTGATCCTTGTATCAGAAACCTTCCTGGGGTTCATCTAAGGTGCCCTCAAAGGGTATTCTGCAAATCTCGCAGAATTCTACTAATGTCATCTCTTTAACAACGTCATATAAATGAAACTCTACTGTTGGAGGTGATTTCTTAGGGAAAAAGTAGAAGTTTTGCACAAAAATATTTGTGAGTAAGAGATACTGATGACGTTGGTCGTGGAGGAAGTCGGTGAGGCCGGCGTTCTCAATCAATAAATAGAAATCTTCATGAATCCCAGCTCTCCTCAAGAAGTCATCGGAAGGCCATTCACACGGCCGGACCTCCGCAGTGCGAGGTAAATTAAATTTGGACTTCTCCTCTTCTTCCTTTTGTTTTTCCTTAGAGCTTCAGCTCGACGAGCCCCTCAAAAGTCTCTTCATTATTTATGAAACAATCTGAAATTTTTAGTAACCTCAAATAAAGGTGAACCAACTTCAATAAAATTGATAGCAACAACTCCCACAAGTGCCTAGGGCCTATATCAAGCATTATAACTACTTGGAACCATATAAATTTGACATGCAAGCTCAAGAACATGGTCACCTATGTAGCACAAATTTGCAATGAATAAAGCACTAGAACAAAAACTAATTGGACCAATGGAGGAGTCACATACCAAGGAACAATCTCCCCAAGCAGTTTTGCGAGAGGTGCTTTGAGCAAGGAGATCGAAAATCACAGCAACGGGGGCTGGAACTCGTGCTTGAGTTGGTTTTTCGTGTTTGTGTGAGACAGAGGAAGAAGATGGGTGCATGAATAAGTGGAGGAGGGCCACCGTGGGGCCACGAGGCAGGGGGGCGTGCCCTCCACCCTCGTGGCCAGGTGGCAGCTCCCCCGTGGTAATTTCTGCATAGTATATTCTCAAATATTCCCGAAAAAATCATATTAAATTGGCATGGCATTCTGAGAACTTTTAATTTCGGGATATTTTTATATTGCACGGATAAGTCAGGAAACAGACAGAAAAATACTATTTTAATTTATTTTTACTAAATAACAAAAAATATAAAGAGGGTACAGAAGGTTGTGCTTCTAGTTTCATCCATCTCGTGATCATCAAAATGAACCCACTAACAAGGTTGATCAAGTCTTGTTAACAAACTCATTCCGAATAACACGGAACCGGAGAAATTTTGAATAACACTAAGTTACCTCAACGGGGATATGAAAATCCCCAACAATAAGAATATCATACTTTTTCTTGACAGTAGGGAGAGGAAATTCAAAACCTCCAAATATAATCGATGGGATTTTTCCAATAGAGTTGATACTATAAACTTGAGGTTGTTTCCTCGGAAAATGTACCGTGTGCTCATTGCCATTAACATGAAAAGTGACATTGCCTTTGTTGCAATCAATAACAGCCCCGACAGTATTAAGGAAAGGTCTTCCAAGAATAATAGACATACTATCATCCTCAGGAATATCAAGAATAACAAAGTCCGTTAAAATAGTAACGTTTGCAACCACAACAGGCACATCCTCACAAATACCGACATGTATAGCAGTTGATTTATCAGCTATTTGCAAAGATATTTCAGTAGGTGTCAACTTATTCAAGTCAAGTCTATGATATAAAGAGAGAGGCATGACACTAACACCGGCTCCAAGATCACATAAAGCAGTTTTAACATAACTTCTTTTAATGGAGCATGGTATAGTAGGCACTCCGGGATCTCCAAGTTTCTTTGGTATTCCACCCTTAAAAGTATAATTAGCAAGCATGGTGGAAATTTCAGCTAGGTATATTTCTTTTATTAGTAATAATATCCTTCATATACTTGGCATAAGGATTTGTTTTGAGCACATCAGTTAATCGCATACGCAAAAAGATGGGTCTAATCATTTCAGCAAAGCGCTCAAAATCCTCATCATCCTTTTTCTTGGAGGGTTTCGGAGGAAAAGGCATGGGTTTCTGAACCCATGGTTCTCTTTCTTTACCATGTTTCCTAGCAACGAAGTCTCTTTTACCATAACGTTGATTCTTTGATTGTGGGTTATCAAGATCAACAGCAGGTTCAACTTCTACATCATTATCATTACTAGGTTGAGCATCATCATGAACATTATCATTAACATTATCACTAGGTTCATGTTCATCACCTGATTGTGTTTCAGCATCAGACATAGAAATATCATTTGGATTATCAGGTGGTTCAGCAATAGGTTCACTAGAAGTTTGCACAGTCCTATCATTTTTCTTTTTCTTCCTCTTAGAAGAACTAGGCATATCAATATTATTTCTCTGAGAATCTTGCTCGATTCTCTTAGGGTGGCCTTCAGGATACAAAGGTTCCCGAGTCATTCTACCAGTTCTAGTAGTCACTCTAACAACATAATCATTTTTCTTACTATTCATTTCATCAAGCGCTTCTTTCTGAGCTTCAAGTACTTGTTCTACTTGAGTGGTAACCATAGAAGCATGTTTGCTAACAAGTTTAAGTTCACCTCTAATGTCAGCCATATAATCACTCAATTGTTTAATCATAAAGGTATTCTGTTTTAATTGTCTACCAAAATAAGCATTAAAGTCATCTTGCTTAAACATAAAGTCATCAAACTCATCCAAGCACTGACTAGCAATTTTAGTAGGAAGAACTTCAGCTTTATCATATCTATAGAGAGAATTTAGCTTTACTACCTGTGTCGGGATATTGGGAGGTTCTTCAGTAAATAAGTAATTGAGATCATATACTTCTTCAACAGGCGGTAAATTAAGACCATGTATTTCTTCAATAGGAGGTAAATTCTTAACATCTTCAGCTTTAATACCTTTTTCTTTCATAGATTTCTTTGCCTCTTGCATATCTTCAGGACTGAGAAATAGAACACCTCTCTTCCTCGGAGTTGGTTTAGGAATAGGCTCAGTAATTGGCTCAGGAGTTGGCTCAGGAGGTGCCCAATTATTTTCATTTGCCAACATATTATTCAATAAAACTTCAGCGTCATCCGGTGTTCTTTCCCTAAAAAGAGAACCAGCACAACTATCCAGGTAATCTCTGGAAGCATCAATTAGTCCATTATAAAAGATATCAAATATTTCAGGTTTGTTAAGAGGATGATCAGACAAAGCATTTAGTAACTTGAGAAGCCTCCCCCAAGCTTGTGGGAGACTCTCTTCTTCAATTTGCACAAAATTGTATATTTCCCTCAAAGCAGCTTGTTTCTTATGAGCAGGGAAATATTTAGCAGAGAAGTAATAAATCATATCCTGGGGACTTTGCACACAACCAGGATCAAGAGAATTAAACCATTTCTTAGCATCACCCTTTAATGAGAACAGAAATATTTTAAGTAAATAAAGGTGGCGCGATCTCAGATTATTAGTAAATAGGGCAGCTATATCATCTAACTTACGAAGATGTGCCACAACAGTTTCAGATTCATAGCCATAAAAAGGATCAGATTCAACCAAAGTAATTATATCTGGATCGACAGAAATATCATAATAATCATAATCAGGATCACAGATAGGTGAAGTAGCAAAAGCATGGTCGGGTCTCATCCTACCTCTAAAAGATTCTTTACTCCACTTAATTAGCAACCTCTTACGTTCAAGACTATCCTGGCAAGCAAGAACGGCTTCAAAAGATTCAGCACTAAAAAGATAACCCTCAGGAATAGCAGGCATAGGTTCATCATCACTAACATCATCGTGTTCAGGTTCAATAATTTCTCTTTCTCTAGACCTAGCAATTTTCTCATCAAGAAATTCACCAAGTGGCACAGTAGTATCAAGCATAGAAGTAGTTTCATCATAAGTATCATTCATAGCAGAAGTGGCATCATCAATAACATGCGACATATCGGAACGAATAGCAGAAGCAGGTTTAGCTGTCGCAAACTTACTCATAACAGAAGGAGAATCTAGTGCAAGGCTAGATGGCAGTTCCTTACCTCCCCTCGTAGTTGAGGGCAAAATAGTAGTTCGATCATCTTTCAAGTTCTTCATAGTGTCCAGCAGATATAAATCCCAAGTGACTCAAAGAATAGAGCTATGCTCCCCGGCAACGGCGCCAGAAAAAGGTCTTGATAACCCACAAGTATAGGGGATCACAATAGTTTTTGAGGGTAGAGTATTCAACCCAAATTTATTGATTCGACACAAGGGGAGCCAAAGAATATTCTCAAGTATTAGCAGCTGAGTTGTCAATTCAACCACACCTGGAAACTTAGTATCTGCAGCAAAGTGTTTAGTAGCAAAGTAATATGATAGTGGTGGTAACGGTAGCAAAAGTAAAGACAGCAAAAGTAATGTTTTTGGTATTTTTGTAGAGATTGTAACAGTAGCAACGGAAAAGTAAATAAGCGTAAACCAGTATATGGAAAACTCGTAGGCACCGGATTAGCGATGGATAATTATGCCGGATGTGGTTCATCATGTAACAGTCATAACATAGGGTGACACAGAACTAGCTCCAGTTCATCAATGTAATGTAGGCATGTATTCCGTATATAGTCATACGTGCTTATGGAAAAGAACTTGCGTGACATCTTTTGTCCTACCCTCCCGTGGCAGCGGGGTCCTAATGGAAACTGAGGGATATTAAGGCCTCCTTTTAATAGAGAACCGGAACAAAGCATTAGCACATAGTGAATACATGAACTCCTCAAACTATGGTCATCACCGGGAGTGGTCCCGATTATTGTCACTTCGGGGTTGCCGGATCATAACACGTAGTAGGTGACTATAGACTTGCAAGATAGGATCAAGAACACACATATATTCATGAAAACATAATAGGTTCAGATCTGAAATCATGGCACTCGGGCCCTAGTGACAAGCATTAAGCATAGCAAAGTCATAGCAACATCAATCTCAGAACATAGTGGATACTAGGGATCAAACCCTAACAAAACTAACTCGATTACATGATAAATCTCATCCAACCCATCACCGTCCAGCAAGCCTATGATGCAATTACTCACGCACGGCGGTGAGCATCATGAAATTGGTGATGAAGGATGGTTGATGATGACGACGGCGACGAATCCCCCTCTCCGGAGCCCCGAACGGACTGCAGATCAGCCCTCCCGAGAGAGATTAGGGCTTGGCGGCGGCTCCGTATCGTAAAACACGATGAAACTTTCTCCCTGATTTTTTTCTCCCCGAAAGCCAATATATGGAGTTGGAGTTGGCGTCGGAGGGCCACCAGGGGGCCCATGAGGTAGGGGGCGCGCCCAGGGGGGAGGGGCGCGCCCCCCACCCTTGTGAACAGGGTGTGGGCCCCCTGGCCTTCATCTTTGGCGAGGATTTTTTATTATTTATTCTAATATATTCCGTGGAGTTTTTGGTCATTCTGAGAACTTTTGTTTTCTGCACATAAAACAACACCATGACAATTCTGCTGAAAACAGCGTCAGTCCTTGTTAGTTCCATTCAAATCATACAAGTTAGAGTCCAAAACAAGGGCAAAAGTGTTTGGAAAAGTAGATACGATGGAGACGTATCACCTCTCCATCAGGCTCGGTCACCACGCACATCCACCAGCCCGCGCAACCGTAGCAACCCCCACCGCCTCCCCCTCCTCCGTCGCCGCGCCTCGTCCCGGATCCGTCACAGCCGTCGTCGTCGCACGTGCGCCTGGGCGATCACCGCCCACCCCTCCTTCCCGTGCCGCCACAGGGAGGGTTCGTCGCCGTGCCGACCGCGTCTCCACCGGGCTACCACTCCAACGAGTACCACAAGCCCCCGAAACATGATTTTCCCAAGTTCGACGGAACGACGCCATACTTATGGCTGGACCGCTGCCTCGCCTATTTCGAGCTCTACAAGGTGGCTACACACCAGTGGGTTGCCACCGCTGCGCTCTACATCGACGGCCAGGCAGCACACTGGCTCCAAGCGTTCTGCCAATCGCATCGCAATATCACGTGGGACGTGTTTACGTCGGCGATTCTGGAGGAGTTTGGCGCCGACGAGTTCGAGATGGTGATGCACAAGCTCCTGCAACTCCGACAAACAGGCACCGTCGCCGAGTACCGCGCCGCGTTCGACGAGCAGATGTACCACTTGCTCGCGCTCGATCCTTCAATCAACACCAAGTTCTTCATCACGCAATTCCTCCTCGGCGTGAAGGATGAACTACGTGCCCCGGTGCGGCTCCAGGCGCCGTCAAGCATCACGCGCGCCTCGGTGCTCGCGCGCATACAGGAGGAAGAACTGGGCACGACCCGTGCACGCCCCCGCATCACACCCGCTGGCCGACCACCACCAACAGTTGCCGTGGCCGGTCCACAGCGCGCCGTGGCCGCGCCGGCGCGTGCCCAAGGGGACGAGTATGCTCGGGAGAGGCAGATACGCGATTTCCGCCGAGCGAACAACCTCTGTTTCAAGTGTGGGGATCGGTACTCCAGAGAGCATCGCTGCGCCCAGCCCGCGTAGTTGCTCACCATCAACGTGGGCGACCACGGTGAGGTGCTCTCCGACGACACCATCCATGCCCTACAACTGCTCGACGATCTGGGGCCGGCGGCGCAACCCCCTGCTCCAGCCGCGGACGCGCCAGAGTGCTGCCTCCTCTCGTCGCAGGCGCTCGACAGCACGGACTCCACGACTACGATCCGGTTGCGCGCCCTTGTCGGGAACCAGGTCATGATCCTGCTGCTCGACTCGGGCAGCACCCACAGCTTCGTCAACAAGGCCTTCGTCGATCGCCTCGGCCTTGCCACGGAAGAGATGCCGCCGACGGAAGTGCACGTGGCCAACGGCGACAAGCTCACTTGCACGCGCAGGGTGCCCGGCCTCAAGTGGTGGATGCAGGGCCACACCTTCAATACGCCCATGTGCGAACTGGAGATCGGCGCGTACGATGGCATTCTGGGCATGGACTGGCTCGCCCAGAACAGTCCGATGACATGCCACTGGCAAGACAAGTGGGTGAAATTCCAGCACGACGGCGAAGAAGTCACTCTACGCGGCGTGTCCACCAAGCCGGCCACCTCAATCAAGGCCGTCGGGCCCGAAGAGCTGCGCAAGATGGTGGCCGAAAACGACGTTTGGGCCATGGCTATGGTGGACACCTGCAACGGTGCGTCGCACCCGGCTCGCAAGTGTGCAAGCCAAACCCCGCTCGCCGACCTGCTCGAGGAGTTCGCCGACGTGTTCGCGGCACCGAAAGGGCTCCCTCCGCACCGCCAGTACGATCACGCTGTCACGCTGGTGGAGGGCGCGGTCCCCACGAACACACGCCCGTATCGCTACTCGCTTCTACAGAAGGACGAAATCGAGCGTCAGGTCAAGGAGATGCTGGATTCGGGAGTGATCACGCACAGCGTCAGCCCCTATGCCGCGCCGGTGCTGCTCGTGAAGAAGAAGGACGACACATGGCGGTTCTGCGTCGACTATCGCCGGCTCAAGGACGCCACCATTAAGAACAAGTTTCCCCTTCCTATCATCGATGAACTCCTGGATGAATTGGCCGGCGCAGCAGTGTTCTCCAAGCTCGACTTACGCGCTGGTTACCACCAGATCAGAATGCGTGAGGAGGACAAGCCCAAGACGGCGTTCAAGACGCACCACAGGCACTTTCAGTTCAGAGTCATGCCGTTCGGCCTGACGAATGCGCCGGCCACATTTCAGTGCTTGATGAACTCCGTGTTCGGTAAGTATGTCCGCAAGTTCGTCATCATCTTCCTTGACGATATTCTTGTCTTCAGTGAGACCATGGAGGAGAACTTGGAACACCTGCACATAGTCTTCGAGTTGCTCCGGGCGCACCAGCTCTTCGTCAAGGAATCCAAGTGCACATTCGCTGCTGACCACATCGACTACCTGGGTCATGTGATCTCCAAGGAGGGCGTGGCCACAGACAAGGAGAAGACGCAGGCCATGGAGCAGTGGCCGACGCCGATGAACACCACGGAGCTGCGCGGCTTCCTCGGCCTCACGGGCTACTACAGAAATTTCGTCCCGCACTATGGCATCATCACGAAGCCACTCACGCAGCTACTGATGAAGAAGGGCTTGTCCTGGACGGCGCAAGCACAAGCAGCGTTCGAGACGCTCAAGCAAGCGATGGTCACCACACCTGTCCTGGCCCTACCAGACTTTGCGCGGCCATTCACGATCGAGACGGATGCCTGCGACACGGGCGTGGGCGCGATGCTTGCACAGGATGGGCACCCTGTCGTGTACTTCAGCAAGGCACTGGGCGTTCGCAACCAGAAGCTATCCACCTACGAGAAGGAATTCCTCGCCGTGATGATGGCCGTCGACAAGTGGCTTCAGTACTTGCGGCGCGGCCCCTTCGACATCATCACAAATCACAAATCTCTCTGCAACCTGGGCGAACAACACCTGGAGATAGAGCTCCAGCGCAAGGCCATGGCGAAGCTGGTGGGGTTACAGTTTCGCTTCCAGTACAGAAGGGGGCTGGACAACGGCGCAGCCGACGTGCTCTCGCGCGTGGGCAAATAGTTCGAGCTGGCCGCGCTCTCGACGTGCCAGCCGGACTGGGTGCAGGAGGTGGCCAACTCCTATGCCACTGACGCCGACGCCCAGGAACAATTGCAGCAACTGGCGATCCACAGCCCGAACGATCAAGGCTACGAGCTCTACCGCGGCATTATCAGGCGCTAGGGGCGCCTCTGGATCGGGGCCAATTCGGCCCTGCGCACCAAGCTCATCGCCGCGCTGCACTGTAGTGTGGTGGGTGGCCACTCCGGCTCCACTGCCACCTACCAGCGCGTGCGCAAACACTTCGACTGGCGCGGCCTCAAGCGCGATGTCGCCGAGTTCGTGTAGTAGTGCACCGTGTGCCAGCAGGCCAAACACGAGCACGTCAAGCCGGCGGGCCTCCTCGCCCCGCTGCCCATTCCAACGGCGCCATGGCAGGACCTAACCATGGACTTCATGGAGGGGTTGCCGCGCTCAGAAGGATATGACACGATCATGGTGGTCGTCGACCGCTTCACCAAGTTCGCCCACTTTGTTCCTCTACGCCCCCCTTCAATGCCAAGCAGGTGGCGCGCGCATTCTGGGAGAACGTGGTGAAGCTGTACGGCATTCCGGCGTCCATCGTCTCCGATCGCGACAAGATCTTCACAAGCCACCTCTGGCGCGAGCTGCTCGCGGGAGCTGGCACCAAGCTGCTGTACTCGACAGCATATCACCCCCAGACCAACAGCCAGAGCGAATGGGTGAATCAGTGCATGGAGATGTACCTCCAATGCGCTGTCCACGACTCGCCGCACCAATGGCGCCGGTGGCTGCCAATGGCGGAGTTCTGGTACAATTCAACCTTCCATGCGTCACTCAACGACACTCCCTTCAAGGCCCTCTACGGCACGGAAGCAAACCTTGGCGCCATGGCTTCCTGGGCGGAGTCGGCGCCGGCCGACGAGGAGATGGACTGGGCGGCGCACACGGCGCACATCCGCGCACAGCTGGAGCGCGCACAACACCTGTTCAAGAAGAATGCCGACCACAACCGCACCGAGCGACAATTTCAGGTGGGCGAACAAGTGCTGCTCAAGCTCCAGCCGTATGCGTAGCGTTCGGTGGTCAATCGCCCCTGCGCCAAGCTCGCCTTCAAGTACTTTGGCCCTTCAAGATCATCGAGAAGATTGGGGTACTCGCTTACAAGCTCGACCTGCCGCCAGAAAGCCAAGTCCACCCTGTCTTTCACGTGTCGCAGCTGAAGCCCTTCACCCCCGACTATACGCCGGTGTACGGTGAACTTCCCAAGGCGCCGGACCTTTCCGTCAACAACCTCACACCGACCCGCATCCTGGACAGGCGCATGATGAAGCACGGTGACGCGCCGGTGGTGTAGCTCAAGGTTCAGTGGGGCACCGGCGACTCCGCGCCGACGACATGGGAGGACCACGACGTGTTGCGCAACCGTTTCCCAGCGGCACCACTCTGGGCGGAGGCGGAGGACGAACAAGATACTGACGAAGAAGATGAAGACGCGTCTTAAGGAGGGAGGAATGTCACACCTAACCTGTGGTTAGTGCGCCTAAGAGCTGGCTGGTGGGCCCAGCCAGCTGGCCAGACAAGTGGTGTGCGTGGGTGGTGTTAAATTGGCCGCCTGTGGCCGTGGGTGATCACGCATGTGTTGATACTCTGAACCTGAATCCTTCCTCTGCAATCCATCCCCTCCTTCCTCTCCAAGCCTTTCCCTCCTCCCCTGCTCGATCCGGATCCTCTCCCTCTCCCTCACTTCTTGGGGTCTTACACCCTTCCCCCGTAGAAACACTACTGTGAACATTATAGACTCGTTTAGGTGTAAATTTCCAGCCCCTTAAGAGCACCTTCAACTAGGGCCTCAAATCCTCTCCGTTATGTCTGGACGTGTTCAAATACCCCGCCACTTCGGATCCAGACGATCTTTTCTCTCTCTCCATCCACAACAACCATACACATGTTCAGATTATTTGAGGGGCGCAGTTGTATGTATGGACAGATGAGGTTCAAAGTGGAACATGTCTTGATAGTGTTCGGATGTATCCACATAAATATAGGAGGTCAGATTAGGCAAATCTGGCTGGAGATGCTCTCATGCCTGGAGAACCATCACGCGACCATGAACCGAGAGGCTATGATACCAACTGATATACCAAACTAATATTCAGACCGAATCGACACTAAATTCTTACGAAGAAAACTTTAGCAAGGGTTTAACCCTACATATTAATCCATGTCCATATTTATGGGAATGGATGGCTTTATAGCCAGTAGAAGACAAAGTGGAGATCCACTTGTGGTTTTTTTGGCGCTGGCCGCGGTTCTATCTTGTTCTTTATGGGCGGTATACACTATTGCGGGTGTCGAAAATGATGGCTTTCTTGAGGCTATTGGAGTCCCGCCATCCACCTGACATCTCCTTTAGGCACTCAAGGGTGGTTGGTGCGTCGGCAACGATATGTCTTTTAGAGTTGTTGCTCTTCGATGTCCGGCGTTAGTAAAGACGCAACTCTGTTGATCAATTTAGAACATGCTCTTATGCTCTGTGATTGTAATGCGCTCGTGTGGAGTTTGTTTTACTTCTCACCGTGATATGATGGGAGTGGATCTGCCTTTCTTCTAACTTATCCTCTACCTTTTATAAAGTTAAGGCACCTAATTTACGTGCTCTTGGAAAAAAAAGACAACATGGAGATAGAGAGATGAAAAGTAAAAGGCATGAACAATTGGCGATCGCCGGGCGGGTAACAGTGACATTTTGAAGCATGTGCTCCGGCCGATCACCAATCAACGACAAACAAGCATTAGTAATCGGCACAGACCGGTATCAAGTACTCCCTCTGTCCCATAAAGTAAGACATTTTTTTTGACACTATGTAGTGTTAAAAAAACGTCTCATTAGAGGGAGTAGTATTTTAGTGTCGCACTGTGCCGACAGAAAGGCTCACACGTTCAGTGCTAAATCAAAGCTGATGGGTGACGAGTGCTCCTACTGATCGGTCGCACCTGCACATGGAGATGGTTACGAGTGCAGCAAAATCTAGGAAAATAAATCAGAACGGGTGGCTGCAGACTGCGGTACCATCTATGCACCAAGCAGGGATGGGAGTCACCTTGGCGTTTGCGAAGCTTGGGAGCCGGGTGAGGAAGGGGAGCCCGAGCATCCCCGCGGCGGACGACACGAGCACGGCATCCACGCCACCTGCTTTCCCGGCCGCGGACGCCGCTGGCGACCAGTAGTAGGGCACCGCGCGGATGAGGTCACCGCAGTCCGCGCCGAGCGGCACCGGGGCGAATGCTGTGAGGGCCGAGAGGTCGATGGGGCAGTCGAGGAGGAGGCGGACCCCCTCCAGCTCCAGTAAGTGGCTCGCCGGCGAGTGGTAGCCGCCGCCGCCACCGCTGCCGGGGGTGGCCACGCAGGTCAATTTCATGGCGGATTGGGGCGCAGGAAGGAAGGCAAGCAGCAGCAGCCTCTACTTCTATGGCAGCTGCCTGCTCCAGACCGCACGAGACCTTCTATGGTGGCTAGAGCAGCGGCGCCGCTGCTCCTTTTCCCCGTCTCGGCGGTCGCGGTCTGCTCAAGGCGAGACAACACGAAGCGGCGGCGCGCCACCGCGTTAAGCGCCGCCGTCCTGGATAACACACACAGCACAGGTGCGGCGCGCCCCTTCCCCCCTAGATTCATGCTAGTTCTTTTTTTCGCTTTTTTTCCCTGCTAGCTCACTGTCTCAGAAAAAGATAGGTTTTCTGTTAATTTAGAAAAAAACGTGAAATCAAAAGGATTTCAAAAATTAAAAGAATTTGAAAAAATGTTCAGAATTCAAAAAAAACGTGAATGTGAAAAATTGTTCACAAATTAAAGAAAATCGTGGATTTCAAAACAAGTTACGAATTAGAAAAAAGGCTTGCAAGTTTTGAAACAATTCATGGAGTTACATTTAAAAGGATTTCAAAAAATCACGAATTTGAAACAGTGGGTTAAATTAACAGATAGAAGGCCCATATTTTTCTTTTACCTTGGGCCCGAAAAAATATAAGTTTAGTCAGTCATCGTTACTCCTCTAAGCCGGGATGCTGGAGTACCCCGCCTTCTGGGGACATCCGCACCCTCAATCGCTGTTGTGCCATACGATCCATTCGTGACACGCATCGATGCCTGCCTGACGCCCTCTGTGTCGACCAATTGCGCCAATCCATCCCTCACCACGATGACGGCTCCAAAGGTCCATGGGGTTGCGCTCGCGTGGAGGGCCCTTGATACGTCTCTAACATATCTATAGTTCTTGATTGTTTCATGTTATTATATTATCACTATTAAATACTTCTATAGCATTTTTTGAATTAACCTATTAATCTAATGTCCAGTGTCAGTTTTTGATTTCTGCATGTTTTTTATTTTACAGAAAATTCATCTTTTATTAAAGGTTGTATAAAAGCAGTCGGCACGGGTAAACCGGTTGTACCTTGTTCTTTTGGTAGCACTTCTTATTATGGGATTTGTGATTTGGGTTCTTCTTATTGGGTTACGCAGTAATTTCAAAAAAATCCTACGATCACGCAAGATCTATCTAGGTGATGCATAGCAACGAGGGGGAGAGTGTGTCCACGTACCCTCGTAGACCGAAAGCGGAAGCGTTATGTAACGTGGTTGATGTAGTCGAACGTCTTCGCGATCCAACCGATCAAGTACCGAATGCACGACACCTCCGCGATCTGCACACACGTTCAGCTCGGTAACGTCCCTCGAACTCTAGATCCAGCTGAGGCCGAGGAAGAGTTCCGTCAGCACGACGACATGGTGACAGTGATGATGAAGTTACCGACGCAGGGCTTCGCCTAAGCACTATGACGATATGACCGAGGTGGAAAACTATGGAGGGGGGCACCGCACACGGCTAAAGATCAACTTGTGTGTCTATGGGGTGCCCCCTCCCCCGTATATAAAGGAGGAGAGGGGAGGCCGGCCGGCCCTCCTTGGTGCCCCCCCAAGAGGGGAATCCTACTGGGACTCCAAGTCCTAGTAGGTTTCCACCAAAAGGGAGAGAGGGGGAAGGAAGGAGAGGGAGAGGGAGAAGGAAAGGGGGGCGCCGCCCCCCTTCCTAGTCCAATTCGGACTCAAGGGGGAGGGGCGCGCGGCCTGCCCTGGCCGCCCCATCTCTCTCCACTAAGGCCATCGAGGCGACGAGGCCCATTAGTTCCCCCCGGGGTTCCGATAACCCTCCGGCTCTCCGGTTTCATCCGAAACTTCTCCGGAACACTTCCGGTGTCCGAATATAGTCGTCCAATATATCAATCTTTATGTCTCGACCATTTTGAGACTCCTCGTCGTGTCCGTGATCTCATCCGGGACTCCAAACAAACTTCGGTACATCAAATCACGTAAACTCATAATACCAATCGTCATCGAACGTTAAGCGTGCGGACCCTACGGGTTCGAGAACTATGTAGACATGACCGAGACATGTCTCCGGTCAATAACCAATAGCGGAACTTGGATGCTCATATTGGCTCCTACATATTCTACGAAGATATTTATCGGTCAAACCGCATAACAACATACGTTTTTCCCTTTGTCATCGGTATGTTACTTGCCCGAGATTCGATCGTCGGTATCATCATACCCAGTTCAATCTCGTTACCGGCAAGTCTCTTTACTCGTTCCGTAATACTTCATCCCGCAACTAACTCATTAGTCACAATGCTTGCAAGGCTTATAGTGATGAGTATTACCGAGAGGGCCCAGAGATACCTCTCCGAAACACGGAGTGACAAATCCTAATCTCGATCTATGCCAACCCAACAAACACCTTTGGAGACACCTATAGAGCACCTTTATAATCACCCATTTACGTTGTGACGTTTGGTAGCACACAAAGTGTTCCTCCGATATTCGGGAGTTGCATAATCTCATAGTCCGAGGAACTTTTATAAGCCATGAAGAAAGCAGTAGCAATGAATCTGTAATGATCATAATGCTAAGCTAACGGATGGGTCATGTCCATCACATCATTCTCCTAATGATGTGACCCCGTTCATCAGATGACAACACATGTCAATGGTTAGGAAACATAACCATCTTTGATTAACAAGCTAGTCAAGTAGAGGCATACTAGGGACAATATTTTTGTCTATGTATTCACACATGTACTAAGTTTCCGGTTAATACAATTCTAGCATTGTCACGCCCAATATGCGACCCTATCCAAAAGGAACTCAAAGGTCCCACCAAGGATAGACCCGCATATTGAAACGCTTTTGCAAGGTGGATATCATTACATCAACAATTACATAATAGATGGGGATACATACAAGAGGCATACAATGCCACATGAATACAACAATACATCATACATAAGACCAACATCCGACTATAGATGAAACACAAACAGAAGCTCAAACGACATCCACCCTGCTAGCCCAGGCTGCCGACCTGGAACCTATCCCCTGATCGAAGAAGAAGCAGAAGAAGAACTCCAAAACAAGCAAACATCGCTCTCGCATTAAGATCATCGCAACCTGTACCTGCAACTGTTGGTGTAGTAATCTGTGAGCCACGAGGACTCAGCAATCCCATTACCATGGGAATCAAGACTAGCAAAGCTTAATGGGAAAGGAAGGGGTAAAGTGGTGAGGTTGCAGCAGTGGCTAAGCAAGTATGGTGGCTAACATACGCAAATGAGAGCGAGGAGAGAAACAAAGGAACGGTCGTCATCTAGTAATGATCAAGAAGTGATCCTGAACTCCTACTTACGTCAGACATAACCCAGAAACCGTGTTCACTTCCCGGACTCCGCCGAGAAGAGACCATCACGGCTACACACACGGTTGATGCGTTTTATTTTGGATCTGGTGTCAAGTTATCTACAACCGGACATTAACAAATTCCCATCCGCCACATAACCGCGGGCACGGCTTTCGAAAGATAATACCCTGCAGGGGTGTCCCAACTGAGCCCATGATAAGCTCTCGCGATCAATGAAGGATATTCCTTCTCCTAGGAAGACCCGATCAGTCTCGGAATCCCGGTTTACAAGACATTTCGACAATGGTAAAACAAGACCAGCAAGACCTCCCGGCGTGCCGACATCCTGATAGTAGCCGCGCGTATCTCGTCTCAGGCCACGATCGGATGAGCAGTACGTACAACTAGAACCAACCCTCAAGTTTCCCGGAGGTGGCGCTGCAAGTGGCTCTAGTTTGGACCAACACTTAGACAAGCATTGGCCCGGGGGGGCTAAAATAAAGATGACCCTTGGGATGCGCGACTCCCAAGGGAAAAAGGTAATAGGTGAGGCAAATGGTAAAACCAATGTTGGGCCTTGCTGGAGGAGTCTTATTCAAAGCGAACTGTCAAGGGGGTCCCATAAATCACCCGACCGCGTTAGGAACGCAAAATCTGGGAACATAACACCGGTATGACGGAAACTAGGGCGGCAAGAGTGGAACAAAACACCAGGCATAAGGCCGAGCCTTCCACCCTTTACCAAATATATAGATGCATTAATAATATAAGAGATATTGTGATATCCCAACATAACCCTGTCCACCATGGAGCAATCTTCAACTTCACCAGCAACTAGCAACGCTATAAGAGGGGCTGAGCAAAGCGGTAACATAGCCAAGCAATGGTTTGCTAGGAAGGGTGTCAAAGGTTAGAGGTTCATGGCAATTTGGGAGGCTTGAAGAGCAAGTGATAGGAAGCGCAGCATAGTGATAGAACGAAACAACTAGCATAGCAGTGATAGTAGTGAGATCCAGGGTAGTGGTCATCTTGCCTGAAATCCCGCAAGGAAGAAGAACGAGTCCATGAAGAAGATGAAGCCACGAAGACGAACCAAGCGTAGACGAACGAATCCCCACGATCGCAACGAAACGGGAACTATCGAGAAGAAGCACACAACATAGTAAACACACCACACATAGGCAAGACATGATGCACACCAAGCATGATGCCTGACAAGGCTACATGAAGCTACTCTTGGCAATAGATGATGCAAACAAGAACAACACATCAAGGCAAGGTTAAATGAGGCCGGGAACAACATATAACAATTCCGGTAAGTCCTCATATGCAAATTTAGAAATGGCTCCAGATCTGAATAAACCTTATGTTCAAGTTGTTATACAGCAATTTAAAGAGCACCAAGAGAATCTACACAAAAATCTAGTCAAGTTACATATAAAGTTCATTTAGTTCGGAGCTACGGCCTAGAAGATATGAGCAAAACAAGTTAAACATGGCATAGATGCAAAACGCCTACAAACATCAAGCTAACACCTCAAAACAAGGATGCAACATGATAATATGAAGCTACATGCAAAATCAAGCAAGTTTCATATAGAGCACACTCAAAACGGAGCAACGGTTCAACACACACACACACACACACACACACTATACAAGTCATAGCAACAATCTGTCCATAACAGCAACTAGGCATCTTACAAGCATCAAAACAACAAGCTACAGCACCCCAACATAATAACAAAAGGTATGAGCATGAAGTACAGGTAAAGCATGACAAGACATGAACACTGAGCTATCTCCAGAAATCACTAGATCATGCTCAAAAAGACATGGTAAGATGGCAAATTATAACAGTTTCAGACTTATCAGGAAATAACATCAGGTTGCAATGTTTAGAGCTATCAAACAACATGTTACAGGAGCTTAACATGGCAAACAAAGGCATGGCATGAATCTACTAATTGCATATAACAAAATTCCCTTACTGACCATGAGCCAAAAAGGCACAGAAAATATGATGGCACCCATGTAAACATGGCAAATAAATATGACAGATTCAAACATGGCAGGAACAACAATAAGTAGGCATGTTGGTGAGCTTGAACCACTCACCACAGAGCAATACATGGCATGGCAAGGCGACCCACAGTAAGAAGACATGTTTATGAAGCTAAGCATGGCAAGAGCAAGTTCATAGGGTGCATGGATCACTAGAAAATAACATGGCCAAAACTGAACTTAATGTTAACAGGCTGACAGCAACATTATTTAGCAGGTTTGGAGCAAGATTACAACAAGCTACAGCAGGCTATAAATGCAACCAGGGGTATGAATGGATATAGCAAGACATGTATAACAAAACATATTTAGTGAACATCTCCAGATTATGCATGGAATGACTTGTAGTAGCAAGTTTACATAGCATCAAAACATAACAGAATCTGTCAGAAAAACAGCAACAGCAAGTACCATACTTAACAAGCTCGATGCACTCAGCACACCACTCACAAAAATACATGGATGGCACCCATGGAAAGATGGCATGACATAGATCAAAACACATGTAGACATCAACCTCATAGGATGCACACATCAAACATGGCAAAAATGACAAATGAGCAAGTTATAACAGTTTCAGCAGATTAACACCAACATGCACTCTTACAACAATGATTCAGGCATCAAGATAAGCTCAAATGAAAATGATGCAATGGAATGAAATGAAGTACTCGTCGAGACGAACAATTTGACATAATACACGCATGAAACGGAGCAATATGCAGCAAGTTATGATGCGATGAACATGGCATGATAATGTCAAATCTCAGGGACGGGCAAAATCGGGGAAGGGGAAAGTCAACCTCGTATGGATCTGGATCGGGGAGCGGGCACGGACGACGAGGATCGCCGGAGAGGAGGGGGCCGGCGAGGGGGGCGCCGGATCCGGCCTTCCCGCGGCCGGATCTGGCCGGGGCGGCGCGGTTGGAGGCGAAGGGAGGCGCGGCGGGCAGCGAACTCGGCCGGGGCGGCGCGGCCCGACCGGCGGAGGCAACGGGCGGCGAAGGACGGCGGGGTCGCGGCGGCCGGGCAGGGGAGCCGCGAGCGGAGGCGGCAACCGCGGCGGCGGGTAGCTCGGGGCGGTGCCGGCGAGGCGCGCCGGCGGGCGAGGGCGGCGGAGGCCGCGGTCGGGCGGCGGCGGGCGCAGGGCCGCACCAACGCGGTGGCAGCGCGCGGGCCGGGAGGGCCGGGCGGCGGCGGCTACCGGGCCCCGCGGGCCTACAGCGGACCGCGCGGGCCGGCGGCGGAGAAAGAGAGGAGGGGCGCGGCGCTGGCCACGTGGCGGCTCGGGATTGGCTGCGGACGGCGACGGCGGACATGTCCGGCGGGGTTCGGACGTGTCCGGCTGTGGGAGGAGGAAGAAGCTAGGGTTTGGACTGCGAGAATTTCGGGGGAGGTCACATATTTATAGGTAGAGGGAGTTAGGAGAGTCCAAATGAGGAGCGGTTTTCGGCCACGCGATCGTGATCGAACGACCGAGAGCATGGAGGGGATTTTGCTGGGGTTTGGGCCACTTTGGAAGGGGTGTTGGGCTGCAACAAAAGAGGGCTTTGCGGTTATCTGGTTAACCGTTGGAGTATCAAACGACCTCCAAATGGCACGAAACTTGACAGGCGGTCTACCGGTGCTATACCAAGGCCACTTGGCAAACCTCGGTCCATTCCGAGAACGTTTAATGCCTGCTCACAACGAGAGACAAAAAGGGGACGCCGGAGGACATAGGAGTGCCGGATTACAAAACGGACAACGGGGAAAATGCTCGGATGCATGAAACGAACACGAATGCGAAATGAGATGCACATGACGACATGATATGAAATGCATAAGATGACATGGCAAAGTGCAACACGCAAGCAAATGACAAGGCAACGACGGCGAATAACTGGCGGACACCTGACGCAACGAATCCGGGGCGTTACAACACTCCTCCACTAACAAGAGATCTCGTCCCGAGATCTTAGGAACGAGACGGAAGGGAAAAAGGGATGAGGTGAAACAAGAACTCAAGAGAAGAAGCAAAGAATCGAGAGCACTTGAGAAGAAGAGAGGAACGACGAGAAAGACGAGAATCGAAAGCTCATGGAATCAGATAGACTATGTAACCACTCCTGTTAGAACGAGATAAGAAATGAATAAGATTGAAAGGATTTAGGCAGCACTCCGGCTGAAACATGGAGGAATAGAACACGAGCTTGAGAGGATGGAATGATACTTGATGAAGACATGACACAAAAACCTCCGGAAAGAATTGAAAAAGTTGAATGAAAAGAACGGATAAGAAAATGACAACTTGTGCCACGAATGAAATTGAAAGCATCTTTAGAAGGAAGGTTTAAATGGAGTTGTTGAGAAAATCAACAACGAAAAGAATAAGCTTGTTGTGGACTTATAGATAACATCTCAAAATTATGAGGTGATCTCCGACCACAAGCGGAAAAGATTGAATGGCTGAGAAGAACGAAGAAATGCAAAACTCCACTTCAAAAGGATATGGAGAATTAATTGCACTTTGATATGCAAGAAGAAAGATACTAGAATTTGTCCAACAAAAAGTTGATGAACTCTTGAAGAATGAATTAAATCATGAAGAACCACCATGAAGAACTCCGATAACAAAAAGATGATGAGATAGAATAATGGATGAAAAAAAATAAGATGAGCCTTGCGATGATTTAGATGGAGGTTCCGATGAGATGGTCGAGGGAATTTGAACTCCAGAAAAGAAAAGATGAAAACACTTGGAACTAGAATTTATTCCTCAAGAACAAACTCCGAAGAAAGGGATTAATCACTTGGATGAAATAAGAATAAGATTTATTGTATGCTTATATCCTTCATCAAATTAAATTGATGACAAGCAATGTATTTTGCATACTACTTATTCTTCTTGAAAAGGATTGAGAAATGACATATCGCAAACTTAAGAAGGTCTTCATGAACCACCGGTAGGATTGAAACGAACGAATGGATTAATATGATAAACAAGGAAAAGAATCTTGAACGAACCACCGTAAGAATTCAGAAATGACTGACAAAAGAGAATGAATCACCGGGAAGAATTAAAAGAACAAATATGGTTGAGGGAATTTAGATGCAAAAGAACAAAGAGATCGCGAGCTGATTGAAGAATACTTGAACGAAGCACCGGGATAAATAGAGAACGATAACTGGAATGATGGCCTCCGGTGAAAAGAAACAGAAATCAACTCCTGAAATACTCCGGATGGGTAAGGAAGAATATCTGACAAACGGAATAATATGAGAGGATAACATGAAGCTAGAACCATGAAACTTCGAGAGAACGGGCAAGATTTAGAGGAAAAACTCTTCTTCAATCTTCAAATGATGATGAGAAACACCACCAAAATTACTGAGATACTCCAGGAGAATGAAAAGCAAAGAGGTAGAGTCGACGATGAAAATGATTCCAAATCGATCTTGGAAAAGGCATGTGACTGATGAAATCCATTCTTACGTCACACTTGAAAAGAATTGAGAATAACTCCGGGGGAATTAGAAGAGTCAGGTAATATCCTGGGAAAAGACCTGTGGGTTAGGGCCCACTAAAAAGAAAAACACCGTTGGAAAGGGATGATGAATAGATAGATGATGCACCGGAACAATTGAAATATTTGAATGCGGTGACAACCCCGAATTAATTCGAACACAGACGAATCTCTTGAGATGTCTTCCGAACTCCGGAATGATTGAATGGCGAGAGGCAAACGAGCAAGGAGAACACTTGAACCAAGGAAAAGAATATAATCACTACCGAAAAAAAACTAGAATTGAATCCACCAGAAAAGAAAGGGATGAAGAGTGACAAACGAGACGAGAATCCACCGGTTGAAATGATTGAGGGAAGACTGAAGAGACTCCGGAAAGAAAAGGGTGGGAGGGCGGGAAAAACACAGGCAACTGGAAGGGGAAATCGACGACTAACTTGAAGAGAACACACCGGTTGAAATCATTGAGGAAAGAAAGCAAAGACTTCGCACAAGTAGGTTGGATACTCGAATACGGATTCCGGTTCCGAGAGGAAGAAGGGTGGGCGGGTGGTAAAAATAAAGGACAACTTCGGACAGGGAAACAACGTCGATCGAAAAGAGCTGAGGATTGATCTCGTGAAAGACAAAGAGGTTTGAGTCAACTTGACGAGAGATGCACCGGATAAAAGAGGATGGACAACTCATGAAACTAACCACGTGATCCTAAAGAAAAATTTGAACGGGAAGAGGAGTAATTCAAAACATCTACGTCAAGATTCGTCACCAGAGCGACGAAGAGGCTGAGGAGTAAAAAGAATTCCTACTCTCCGATATAAATAGACTCAGGAAACAGTTTTTTTCTAGACTCAACAACGGCCAAACTACACGATCAATCAAGGGGGCTCCTAGGGTCGGTCGAGGCTCTGATACCAACTTGTCACGCCCAATATGCGACCCTATCCAAAAGGAACTCGAAGGTCCCATCAAGGATAGACCCGCATATTGAAACACTTTTGCAATGTGGATATCATTACATCAACAATTACATAATAGATGGGGATACATATAAGAGGCATACAATGCCACATGAATACAACAATACATCATACATAAGACCAACATCCGACTACGATTGAAACACAAACAGAAGCTCAAACGACATCCACCCTGCTAGCCCAGGCTGCCGACCTGGAACCTATCCCCTGATCGAAGAAGAAGCAGAACAAGAACTCCAAAACAAGCAAACATTGCTCTCGCGTCAAGATCATCGCAACCTGTACCTGCAACTATTGGTGTAGTAATCTGTGAGCCACGAGGACTCAGCAATCCCATTACCATGGGTATCAAGACTAGCAAAGCTTAATGGGAAAGGAAGGGGTAAACTGGTCAGGTTGCAGCAGCGGCTAAGCAAGTATGGTGGATTACATACGCAAATGAGAGCGAGAAGAGAAACAAAGGAACAATCGTCATCTAGTAATGATCAAGAAGTGATCCTGAACTCCTACTTACGTCAGACATAACCGAGAAACCGTGTTCACTTCCCGGACTCCGCCGAGAAGAGACCATCACGGCTACACACACGGTTGATGCGTTTTATTTTGGATCTGGTGTCAAGTTATCTACAACCGGACATTAACAAATTCCCATCTGCCACATAACCGCGGGCACGGCTTTCGAAAGATAATACCCTGCAGGGGTGTCCCAACTTAGCCCATGATAAGCTCTCGCGATCAACGAAGGATATTCCTTCTCCCAGGAAGACCCGATCAGTCTCGGAATCCCGGTTTACAAGACATTTCGACAATGGTAAAACAAGACCAGCAAGACCTCCCGGCGTGTCGACATCCTGATAGTAGCCGCGCGTATCTCGTCTCAGGCCACAACCGGATGAGCAGTACGTACAACTAGAACCAGCCCTCAAGTTTCCCCGAGGTGGCGCTGCAAGTGGCTCTAGTTTGGACCAACACTTAGACAAGCATTGGCCCGGGGGGACTAAAATAAAGATGACCCTTGGGATGCGCGACTCCCAAGGGAAAAAGGTAATAGGTGAGGCAAATGGTAAAACCAATGTTGGGCCTTGCTGGAGGAGTCTTATTCAAAGCGAACTGTCAAGGGGGTCCCATAAATCACCCGACCGCGTTAGGAACGCAAAATCCGGGAACATAACACCGGTATGACGGAAACTAGGGCGGCAAGAGTGGAAAAAAACACCAGGCATAAGGCCGAGCCTTCCACCCTTTACCAAATATATAGATGCATTAATAATATAAGAGATATTGTGATATCCCAACATAACCCTGTCCACCATGGAGCAATCTTCAACTTCACCTGCAACTAGCAACGCTATAAGAGGGGCTGAGCAAAGCGGTAACATAGCCAAGCAATGGTTTGCTAGGAAGGGTGTCAAAGGTTAGAGGTTCATGGCAATTTGGGAGGCTTGAAGAGCAAGTGATAGGAAGCGCAGCATAGTGATAGAACGAAACAACTAGCATAGCAGTGATAGTAGTGAGATCCAGGGTAGCGGTCATCTTGCCTGAAATCCCGCAAGGAAGAAGAACGAGTCCATGAAGAAGATGAAGCCACGAAGACGAACCAAGCGTAGACGAACGAATCCTCACGATCGCAACGAAACGGGAACTATCGAGAAGAAGCACACAACATAGTAAACACACCACACATAGGCAAGACATGTTGCACAACAAGCATGATGCCTGACAAGGCTACATGAAGCTACTCATGGCAAGAGATGATGCAAACAAGAACAACACATCAAGGCAAGGTTAAATGAGGCCGGGAACAACATATAACAATTCCGGTAAGTCCTCATATGCAAATTTAGAAATGGGTCCAGATCTGAATAAACCTTATGTTCAAGTTGTTATACAGCAAGTTAAAGAGCACCAAGAGAATCTACACGAAAATCTAGTCAAGTTACATATAAAGTTCATTTAGTTCGGAGCTACGGCCTAGAAGATATGAGCAAAACAAGTTAAACATGACATTGATGCAAAACGCATACAAACATCAAACTAACACCTCAAAACAAGGATGCAACATGATAATATGAAGCTACATGCAAAATCAAGCAAGTTTCATATAGAGCACACTCAAAACGGAGCAACGGTTCAGCACACACACACTATACAAGTCATAGCAACAATCTGTCCATAACAGCAACTAGGCATCTTACAAGCATCAAAACAGCAAGCTACAACACCCCAACATAATAACAAAAGGCATGAGCATGAAGTACAGGTAAAGCATGACAAGACATGAACACTGAGCTATCTCCATAAATCACTAGATCATGCTCAAAAAGACATGGTAAGATTGCAAACTATAACAGTTTCAGACTTATCAGGAAATAACATCAGGTTGCAATGTTTAGAGCTATCAAACAACATGTTAAAGGAGCTTAACATGGCAAACAAAGGCATGGCATGAATCTACTAATTGCATATAACAAAAGTCCCTTACTGACCATGAGCCAAAAAGGCACAGAAAATATGATGGCACCCATGTAAACATGGCAAATAAATATGACAGATTCAAACATGGTAGGAACAACAATAAGTAGGCATGTTGGTGAGCTTGAACCACTCACCACAAAGCAATACATGGCATGGAAAGGCAATCCACAGTAAGAATACATGTTTATGAAGCTAAGCATGGCAAGAGCAAGTTCATAGGGTGCATGGATCACTAGAAAATAACATGGTCAAAACTGAACTTAAGGTTAACAGGCTGACAGCAACATTATTTAGCAAGTTTGGAGCAAGATTACAACAAGCTACAGCAGGCTATAAATGCAACCAGGGGCATGAATGGATAGAGCAAGACATGTATAACAAAACATATTTAGTGAACATCTCTAGATTATGCATGGAATGACTTGTAGTAGCAAGTTTACATAGCATCAAAACATAACAGAATCTGTTAGGAAAACAGCAACAGCAAGTACCATACTTAACAAGCTCGATGCACTCAGCACACAACTCACAAAAATACATGGATGGCACCCCTGGAAAGGTGGCATGACATAGATCAAAACACATGTAGACATCAACCTCATAGGATGCACACATCAAACATGGCAAAAATGACAAATGAGCAAGTTATAACAGTTTCAGCACATTAACATCAACATGCACTCTTACAACGATGATTCAGGCATCAAGATGAGCTCAAATGAAAATGATGCAATGGAATAAAATGAAGTACTCGTCGAGACGAACAATTTGACATATTACACGCATGAAACGGAGCAGTATGCACCAAGTGATGATGCGATGAACATGGCATGATAATGTCAAATCTCAGGGACTTGGGCAAAATCGGAGAAGGGGAAAAGTCAACCTCGTATGGATTCGGATCGGGGAGCGGGCACGGACAACGAGGATCGCCGGAGAGGAGGGGGCCGGCGAGGGGGGCGCCGGATCCGGCCTTCCCGCGGTCGGATCTGGCCGGGGCGGCGCGGTTGGAGGCGAAGGGAGGCATGGCGGGCGGCAAACTCGACCGGGGCGGCGCGGTCCGACCGGCGGAGGCAACGAGCGGCGAAGGACGGCGGGGTCGCGGCGGCCGGGCAGGGGAGCCGCGGGCGGAGGCGGCAACCGCGGCGGCGGGTAGCTCGGGGTGGCGCCGGCGAGGCGCGCCGGCGGGCGAGGGCGGCGGAGGCCGCGGTCGGGCGGTGGCGGGCGCGGGGCCGCACCGCCGGGGTGGCGGCGCGCGGGCCGGAAGGGCCGGGCGGCGGCGGCTACCGGGCCCCGCGGGCCTGCAGCGGACCGCGCGGGCCGGCGGCGGAGAGAGAGAGGAGGATCGCGGCGCTGGCGACGTGGCGGCTCGGGATTGGCTGCGGACGGCAACGGCGGACATGTCCGGCGGGGTTTGGACGTGTCCGGCTGCGGAAGGAGGAAGAAGCTATGGTTTGGACTGCGGGAATTTCGGGGGAGGTCACATATTTATAGGTAGAGGGAGCTAGGAGAGTCCAAATGAGGAGCGGTTTTCGGACACGCGATCGTGATCGAACGATCGAGAGCATGGAGGGGAGTTTGCTTGGTTTTGGGCCACTTTGGAAGGGGTGTTGGGCTGCAACAAAAGAGGGCTTTGCGGTTATCCGGTTAACCGTTGGAGTATCAAACGACCTCCAAATGGCACGAAACTTGACAGGTGGTCTACCGGTGCTATACCAAGGCCGCTTGGCAAACCTCGGTCCATTCCGAGAACGTTTAATGCCCGCTCACAACGAGAGACAAAAAGGGGACGCCGGAGGACATAGGAGTGCCGGATTGCAAAACGGACAACGGGGAAAATGCTCGGATGCATCAAACGAACACGAATGCAAAATGAGATGCACATGACGACATGATATGAAATGCATAAGATGACATGGCAAAGTGCAACACGCAAGCAAATGACAAGGCAACGACGGCGAATAACTGGCGGACACCTGACACAACGAATCCGGGGCGTTACAAGCATGAATAATAAATATTTATCATGAATTAGGGAAATAAGTAATAACTCTATTATTGCCTCTAGGGCATATTTCCTTCAGTCTCCCACTTGCACTAGAGTCAATCATCTAGATTACATAGTAATGATTCTAACACCCATGGAGCTTTGGTGTTGATCATGTTTTGCTCGTGGAAGAGGCTTAGTCAACGGGTCTGCAACATTCAGATCCGTATGTATCTTGCAAATATCTATGTCCCCCTCCGACACTTGATGACGGATGGAATTGAAGCGTCTTTTGATGTGCTTGGTTCTTTTGTGAAATCTGGATTCCTTTGCCAAGGCAATTGCACCAGTATTGTCACAAAAGATTTTCATTGGACCCGATGCACTAGGTATGACACCTAGATCGGATAGGAACTCCTTCATCCAAACTCCTTCATTTGCTGCTTTCGAAGCAGCAATGTACTCCGCTTCACACGTAAATCCCGCCACGACGCTCTGCTTGGAACTGCACCAACTGACAGCTCCTCCATTCAATAAAAATATGTATCCGGTTTGCGACTTAGAGTCATCCGGATCAGTGTCAAAGCTTGCATCGACGTAACCATTTACGACGAGCTCTTTTTCACCTTCATAAACGAGAAACATATCCTTAGTCCTTTTCAGGTATTTCAGGATGTTCTTGACTGTTGTACAATGCTCCACTCCGGGATTACTTTGGTACCTCCCTGCTATGCTTATAGCAAGGCACACATCAGGTCTGGTACACAGCATTGCATACATGATAGAACCTATGGCTGAAGCATAGGGAATGACTTTCATTTTCTCTCTATCTTCTGCAGTGGTCGGGCATTGAGTCTAACTCAACTTCACACCTTGTAAAACAGGTAAGAACCCTTTCTTTGACTGATCCATTTTGAACTTTTTCAAAAGTTTATCAAGGTATGTGCTTTGTGGAAGTCCAATTAAGCGTCTTGATCTATCTCTATAGATCTTGACGCCCAATATGTAAGCAGCTTCTCCGGGGTCTTTCATTGAAAAACTCTTATTCAGGTATCCCTTTATGCTATCTAGATATTCTATATCATTTCCAATCAACAATATGTCATCCACATATAATATCAGAAATGCTACAGAGCTCCCACTCACTTTCTTGTAAATACAGGCTTCTCCAAAAGTCTGTATAAAACCATATGCTTTGATCACACTATCAAAGCGTTTATTCCAACTCCGAGAGGCTTGCACCAGTCCATAAATGGATCACTGGAGCTTGCACACTTTGTTAGCACCTTTTGGATCGACAAAACCTTCTGGTTGCATCATATACAACTCTTCTTCCAGAAATCCATTCAGGAATGCAGTTTTGACACCCATTTGCCAAATTTCATAATCATAAAATGCGGCAATCACTAACATGATTCGGACAGACTTAAGCATCGCTACGGGTGAGAAATTCTCATCGTAGTTAACTCCTTGAACTTGTCGAAAACCTTTCGCAACAGGTTGAGCTTTGTAAACAGTAACATTACCGTCTGCGTCGGTCTTCTTCTTAAAGATCCATTTATTTTCTATGGCTTGCAAACCATCGAGCAAGTCCACCAAAGTCCACACTTTGTTCTCATACATGGATCCCATCTCAGATTTCATGGCCTCAAGCCATTTCGCAGAATCTGGGCTCATCATCGCTTCCTCATAGTTCGTAGGTTCATTATGGTCTAGTAACATGACTTCCAGAACAGGATTACCGTATCACTCTGGTGCGGATCTTACTCTGGAAGACCTATGAGGTCCGGTAGTAACTTGATCTGAAGTTTCATGATCATCATCATTAACTTCCTCACTAATTGGTGTAGGAATCACTAGAACTGATTTCTGTGATGAACTACTTTCCAATAACGGAGAAGGTACAATTACCTCATCAAGTTCTACTTTCCTCCCACTCACTTCTTTTGATAGAAACTCCTTCTCTAGAAAGGATCCATTCTTAGCAACAAAGATTTTTCCTTCGGATCTGTGATAGAAGGTGTACCCAACAGTTTCCTTTGGGTATCCTATGAAGACACACTTCTTCGATTTGGGTTTGAGCTTATCAGGTTGAAGCTTTTTCACATAAGCATCGCAGCCCAAAACTTTAAGAAACGACAACTTTGGTTTCTTGCGAAACCATAGTTCTTAAGGCGTCGTATCAACGGATTTTGATGGTTCCCGATTTAAAGTGAATGCAACCGTCTCTAAAGCATAACCCCAAAATGATAGCAGTAAATCAGTAAGAGACATCATAGATTGCACCATATCCAATAAAGTGCGGTTACGATGTTCGGACACACCATTTCGCTGTGGTGTTCCAGGTGGCGTTAGTCGTGAAACTATCCCATGTTGTTTCAAATGAAGACCAAACTCGTAACTCAAATATTTTCCTCCACGATCAGATCGTAGAAACTTTATTTTCTTGTTACGATGATTTTCCACTTCATTCTAAAATTCTTTGAACTTTTCAAATGTCTCAGACTTATGTTCATTAAGTAGATATAACCATATCTTCTTAAATCATCCGTGAAGGTAAGAAAATAACGATACCTGCCACGAGCCTCAATTGTCATTGGACCGCATACATCAATATGTATTATTTTCAATAAGTCAGTAGCTCGTTACATTGTTCCGGAGAACGGAGTTTTAGTCATCTTGCCCATAAGGCACGGTTCGCAAGCACAAAGTGATTCATAATCAAGTGATTCCAAAAGTCCATCAGCATGGAGTTTCTTCATGCGCTTTACACTGATATGACCCAAATGACAATGCCACAAATAAGTTGCACTATCATTATCAACTTTGCATCTTTTGGCTTCAATATTATGAATATGTGTATGATCACTATCGTGATTCAGCAAAAATAGACCACTCATCAAGGGTGCATGACCATAAAAGATATTACTCATATAAATAGAACAACCATTATTCTCTGATTTAAATGAATAACCGTCTCGCATCAAACAAGATCCAGATATAATGTTGATGCTCAATGCTGGCACAAAATAACAATTATCCAGGTCTAAAACTAATCCCGATGGTAGATGTAGAGGTAGCGTGCCGACGACGATCACATCGATCTTGGAACCATTTCCCACGCGCATCGTCACCTCGTCCTTAGCCAATCTTTGTTTAATCCGTAGCCCCTGTTTCGAGTTGCAAATATGAGCAACATAACCAGTATCAAATACCCAGGCGCTACTACGAGCATTAGTAATGTACACATCAATAACATGTATATCAAATACGATAATTAACAGCAAGAGATGGCGCTCCCACCTCCCACCTCGGCGCTGACCTCACCACCGGCGATCTCCACCCTCATCCACTAATCTGTGGATCCCTTCCGATCATCTTCTCCGGCGTCTCCTCCTGATCAAGGCAATACCCATCTCTCATGGGTTCTTCTGGTGGATCCACCCTTGGCTTGGATTTCTCCAGGGGTAGAACTTTCTCTGATGAGGTTTTCAAATCCAGTGGTCAGATGATCCATCCAATGGGACGTAGGGCCTTCACGTTGGTTGTGTCCTTTAGCCGCCATGCATTCCGGCTGTCGGAGGACTCGGTGGCGGCGGCCTTGGAGGCTGCCCTTGGGGGATCGGCCATTGATCTGCGGGTTCTTCTCATCAAAGACAAGGTTTTTTCTTTCCAAGTTTCATGCAAACAAGTTGGTTTCATTATTATGGATCTACGTTTTTTTGCTTGCGATCTGTTCAAATGTTACTTCAATCTCTGGGGCAATGGAGGGCCTAATTGGGTTCGGGAACTTAAGATATGGCGTAAGGAATGTGATGCGGAATGGATTCTGATTAGTCCTACTAAGCAACGTTCATCTATGGGTCTTTCGGCAATGAATAGGCCCCCGGTTAGATCTTCAATTAAGTCCGCCGCCACTGTTCGAAAGAAATTAATCTTTGCCACATTTGAGCAGTATTCTGCTTGCAAAGGTTATAGATATCCCGCTACTCAGAACTACATTGATACGATCATGGATGGAGGTTATTCTCTTTCTGCTCATGAGCGTGTTGTTATTAGACAGGCGCCTCCTCTTGACTTGCATTGGACAGTGGCTCGGCCTCCGATCGTGTTTGGCACAGTCCAGCCACTGCCGGAGTTGCACCGGTCAAACGCGCCGCCCCAACTAGATTTGGTAATGGAGGATCCGCAGCCCGTGGTTTCTGGTAATCTTGCTGCGCAATTTTCGGAGGCGGGATTTTCTCCAGTTCAAAATGGAAATCAGGCTTCTAGTTCTTCTTCGATGCAGGCCCAAATGCCTGGCCCAATGTCGGATTCATCTGCTGGGCCATCGGATGGGTCTTTGGTTAATGGGCCAGTAGCGGCACAGAATACCCCAGTTTCTGTCCTGCCTTTTATCTCTACAAGCTCTAGCCCATCTTTGCCTTCTCTGGAAATACCTTCCTCGCAAGATGCTGCACAGCAGTTTGACGCCATGGTCAATGACATGGTGGACCGGGTTTTAACTTGTTCTCTCTGCTCTCTCAAGGGCCACCTTGCAGCCTCTTGTGGAAGGCGAGCGGTCTGCTCGGCTTGCTCGCGAATGGGTCACTTTACCAGGGATTGTAATGACTTCGCGCGCTCCATTCGTTTGGTTTGGAAAAAAATCCCTCTACAACAAAACACACATATCTCGGGAAATCCTGACGGTTAGGGGAATAGTGCTGGAGTAATTGGGATAGCTTGCCCTGTCGCATCATCGCCGCCCACATTGCACCAATCTCCCCCTGTCCCTTCCAACGAAAACCCCCTTCCATCCTCCCAGTCGCCAACCATGGCGAACTTTGAGCTTGATCCGCAGCGCTTCGTCCCGGCTGGCCATCACATCATTGATGGGGGTGAAAGGCGGCTCCCACGCACCTACATCACGCCGGTGGCTCGCCCTCCTCGCCGCCATGAGGAGTACATGGTGGCTGAAGTTATGCCTGCTCCAGAGGGTCCAATCGGGCCTGTCAGAGAGGAGATTGTGCAGTTCCTACAAGAAAGGGGTACTCTGGTTCGCTCTGCTCAGCCTTGGTTTCATGGAGTTGGATTATTTCAAGTCAGAGACCCCTCCGTTAGATACACTTTGATTCAGCACCCTCCCTTCCCTTTGGGCAATGATCGATTTGTGAGATTCATGAAGCATGATGAAGGAGAAAATTTTAAGGGTAGTCATGGGTTCCGTAAGGGTTGGCTTATGTTTATTGGAATTCCTCTTGATTATCGCAATACTGAGTTCATATCTCAAGCGGTTAGCACTTTTGGAAAGTTTCACTCCTGGGACAGTGAAGATCCATATTTGGTCCGCACACTAGTGGAGGCAAGTTTCCCTGATACACCGTTAGTACCACGCGATGTGGTTTTTGGAGATTATGCTGAATGGGGAGGAGCTCAAGTTTCATGGACTGCTGCTTGCTATGTGTTGGGAGCTGATTTTGCTGATCAGATGCCCAATGACGAAGATCCAATGCCCTTGGATGGCAATCCGCACCCGTTACCTGGAAATCTTGTGAATGATAATCTGATGTTTGTTCTTCCGCCTTATCCCATGATTGGCTGGAATGATAAGCCTGTTCCTCCTCCAGTTGATCACAATGACGCTGCTGGCGATGGATGGGGCCATGCAAATTGGGGAGACAATGATGAGGAGCTCCCACAGCAGCCTCAACCTGCTCTGCCGGAACAGGATCATATTTCAATTGTAATTGATCAGCCAGAGGGGTCTGTTTCTGTGGAGCAACATGCGGAAGTTCTGATAGCAGATCATCATGCGATGCAGCAAGACCACCAGCTCCAGGACAATGTACAGCAGCCTGTTGAGGACAATCCATTAGCAATTGTTCCTTATCAACCACCTGTTGTTCAGCATCATCAGTTAATAATTGGTATGGCTAGGATTGTGGCTGGGCCACCTTTACCTCCAGAGATGATTTGGAAACGATCTTTTGAGAATCTTCTGCCTGAGTTTGTTATCAAGAAGGTGCCAAGGCCAATCTTCTTCAAGCCTCTTGGGATAGTGACATACTCCAAGCGCTCTTGGACCATTGCCTTTGATGATTCCCGAAGGAGCTCTTCGCTGGTTCCTGCTCTGCATAACAATTTGGTCCTTCGAAGGCCTTTTGTGGCCAAACGACCTGTTGCAAGAGCTCTTTTTGGTAATTCCTCTGAAGAAGCTACTTCTGATAATGTCACTGGTGGTATGGAGATGGATGTATCTGGGGGGCAAACACAAGATGATGTACCTCAAGGACTAGAGGAGGTCTCTTCCTCTCCTGTGGTTTTTGCTTCTACGCAGGTCAAGGGCAAGAAGCAGGCAAGAAGAACGAAGCCAGTGGCCCCCTTGGTGGATACTTCTGTTCGAAGATGTACACGAAGCGCGGCAAAACTCGATGGGTTTAAACCTGTTATTTTTGAGCAGCTCTCTTTCCAGCCCACCAAGAGGCGCCCAAGGTCCAAGCCCATCCCTGAGAAGGCCCAGTCCAAGCCTGAAGGTGTTGATGATATTCCTAGTGCCACTGAAGAAGTTCCTCCGCCCACGCTGATCAATGTGCTGCAAGCAATCGGAGCGGAACTGGAGATTGATAAGAGCTTGCTGTCCAAGGAGAAGCTTATGGCTAATCCCAAGGATGATTCCTCCTCCAATGGTGTTTAAATGTCGTTAATTATCTCTTTCGATAGGTGTAGCAAGCCTGTTAAATTTGCTGTTGTCCTGCTACTTCTGAACTTTATGCGCTGCACTTTGGTCTGGTTGCCTTTTGGCTGTTATGGCGTGGTTTGTGTGACATTATATGGCATGCAATGGCTTTTTTCTGCTACTACTTATATTATGTATCAAAGATCTACGCGTAATTGGAAGGTGCTTTGTTGGAACGTTCGAGGCCTCAACTCTGAAGCTCGTCAGCGTTCTGTTAGAGAGAAAATTACTGAAAGTCAGTGTGCCATTTCTTGCCTACAAGAAACTAAGTTGTCTGATTGTTCCCGTTCGGTAGTTAAGGTAATATGTCCTGTGGGCTTTGATCAATTTATTGACTCACCTTCAAGGGGAGCATCAGGAGGGATTCTGACAATCTGGCGATCTGACTCTTTTAAGGGTGTATTAATTGAAGTTAAGACTTTCGGCATTGTCATCAGTTTTACCTCAATGCATAATAATGAACAATGGTTCTTAGTTAATGTGTATGGGCCATGTCAGGGTGAGATGAGGGACGACTTTGTCAACTGGTTGTACCATCTGCAAGTAGAGCCTGAACAAAAATGGTTGATTGTGGGCGATTTCAATTTCATCAGATCAATGGAGAATAGAAATTTGCCAGGAGGGGATGTTAATGATATTTTTATCTTTAACGAGATCATTGGTCATTTAGGGCTGCTTGAACTTCCACTTAAAGGTAGAAGATTCACATGGTCTAACATGCAGGATCTGCCGCTTTTGGAGCAGCTGGACTGGTTTTTTACTTCTGCGAGCTGGATAAATCATTATCCCATGACACAAGTGGCACCTCTTGCGAGAACAGCATCTGATCATGTTCCATGTATTATCACTATCAGCACCTCAATCCCTAAAGCACATATTTTTAGGTTTGAAAATTATTGGGTGCAACAGCCTGGATTCATGGATTGTGTATGGGAGGTCTGGAACAAGCCCTCACATAAACTCCATATATCTGCAGTCATTATGGACAAATTGAAATCTTTGAGGTTTGCTTTAAAGAAATGGCAGAAGGGGCTTTCTCACATTAAATTGTTAATTGAAAAATGCAATTGGGTAATTCTTTGGCTGGATGATTTAGAGGACTGGAGGCCTCTGTCTATTCCAGAAAACAATTTCAGGAAATTGTGCAAGTTGCACCATGAACACCTTTTGCATTTGCAGTATTTATATTGGAGGAAAAGGTGTACTATCAGATATATTAAGGTGGGGGAAGATAATTCCAAATTCTTCCAGGCCATGGTAACAGAGAGATATAGAAAAAACTCTATTGCTAGTCTGCATTTGTCTGATGGGACTGTTTCTTCAGATCATGGGGAGATAGCTAAGGAATTCTTGGTAACTTACAAAGGAAGAATGTGAACTATCAAACCTATTGTCCTAGGGAATGATATCCTTTCTTTGATTCCAAGAATTCAAGGTCTTGAAGTGCTTACAAAACCTTTTAGTCTGAATGAAATTGAGAAGGTCATAAAGGAAATGCCAGTTGATAAAGCACCTGGACCGGATGGTTTTAATGGTATGTTTTTGAAGAGATGCTGGTCAATTATCTCTTTTGATTTTGTTCAACTGGTCAATGAATTTCATGCTGGGACTGTAATTCTAGAAAATCTGAATGAAGCCTTTATAACTCTAGTCCCAAAGAAGCAAACACCTGAGGGCGTGGGAGATTTCAGACCAATCTCTTTGACAAGTGTAGGACTTAAGTTTCTGACAAAGATGGCTGCCAATAGGTTTCAGGAGGAAATCACCAAATGTGTGCATAAGAATCAGTATGGCTTCATTAAATCAAGGACAATTCAAGATTGTATTGCATGGACTTTTGAATATATTCATCAATGCAATCAATCAAAGAAGCCAATTCTTTTGCTAAAGCTTGATTTTGAAAAAGCTTTTGACACCATTTAGCATGAGGCAATCTTGAGAATTCTTGTGGCAAAGGGGTTTGATAACAAGTGGATTTCCTGGATTAAGCAATTGTTAACTTCTGCAACATCCTCAATCCTACTAAATGGAGTGCCTGGAAGTCACTTCAAGTGCAAATGTGGTGTTAAGCAGGGAGATCCTATCTCTCCTTTGCTTTTTGTTATTGCAGCTGATCTTTTGCAAACCATGATCAATGATTTATTGCTTAGGGGCCAGCTGGATTTGCCTCTGCCAACACATGATCCTTTTTATCCTGTGGTTCAGTATGCAGATGACGCCTTGCTATTTGTAAATGCTGACCTGGCTCAGTTGGAGGCTCTTAAAGCAGTGCTCAATTCCTTTTCAAAGGCAACAGGTTAGCAAATCAACTTCCATAAATCTTCAATGTACCCCATCAATGTGGAACCCACATTTGCTTCTACACTTGCTGCTTTCTTTGGCTGCCAGTTAGGCTCAATGCCTTTCACTTACTTGGGACTACCAGTTGGAACCACTCGGCCAAGAATTGTTGATTTGCTACCTTTGGTTGATTGCATGGAAAGAAGGCTCACTGCTAGTTCCTGGTTTCTGCCTCAAGGTAGCAGACTACAGTTGGTAAATTCAGTAATATCCTCTTTGCCCATTTTCTTTCTTTGTAGCCTATCTTTGCCAAAGGGAATTCTTAAGCAGTTAGAAAGGATTCAAAGGCAGTGCCTATGGAGGAAATATGGTCAGGAAAAGGGCCCCTCTTTGGCTGCTTGGCCCCTTGTCTGTAGGCCCAAGATGAAGGGGAGACTGGGAATTCTGAATTTGGAACTGCAAAATGATGCTTTGTTGCTCAAGTACCTGAATAAATTCTATAACAGAGAGGATGTACCATGGGTGGGATTCTTACTACTATCAAAGAGTTCCACATGACACCACATTGTGTGGCTCTTTTTGGTGGAGAGACATTAGTAAGTTAATGGATAAATATAGAGCTGTAACATCTGTTTCTGTTGGCAAAGGGGATTCGGTGCTCTTTTGGTCTGATCATTGGGAGATTGGACAATCCTCTATACCTCTGCAGGAAAGATTCCCATGACTCCATTCATTTTGCCTTCAGAAGAACCTTTCTGTTAAGGAAGTGATAATGGCAGGAAACTTGCAACAAATGTTTACTCTGCCTTTGTCTGAACTGGCTTTTAGGAAGTTCAATCAGCTTACTTCAATGTTATCAGGGAGACAATTGGATGATACTTGTGATGATAGGTGGACCTGGAGACATGGAAAAAAGGGTGAATATTCTGCGAAAAAATTCTATGAATTTGTTCATCAGCCTGTTGTTGCCAATCCAATTCTGAGTTGGGTTTGGAAAAGCTGTTGCACAATGATAGTTCAAATGTTTGCTTGGTTGGTTATTATGGATCGAGTAAACACAAAGGATATGATACAGCGAAGACAGTGGAAAATTAATGATGGACCTAGTTGTGTACTCTGCCCCACTGGAGTTCTGGAAGATAGAAATCATCTATTCTTCCAATGCAATTTCAGCATGAGGATTTGGAACTACTTGCAAATACCCTGGTTGAACAACAATGATATGGTGCAAATTGCCTTACATGCAAAGAAGGAATTTGATAAACCATTTTTTGCTGAGGTGGTCTTTCTTGCCTGGTGGAACATCTGGAAAGTGCGCAATGACAAGGCTTTCAGACACGTTCATCCAACTTTTAGACAATGGTGAAATGGGTTCATTCATGATATATCCCTTCTTTCCCACAGGATAAAGGCCAGCTTCAAGGAGGATATCCTAAAATGGATTGATTTTCTACCTCCTTGAATTCTTGTTAGATTTGTAACTTCTTTCTGTTCATGGGTTTGCTAGATTTCTGACTCTTTATTTTATTCTGTTCCCCCTCTTGAGGAACTTTGTAATTACTTTCTGTTTTTATTAATAAAATGCTGTGGGGTGTAAGCCCTGCAGTCTTCAAGGTCAAAAAAAAACATGTATATCAAATATACCTTTCACTTTGCCATCCTTCTTATCCGCCAAATACTTGGGGCAGTTCCGCTTCCAGTGACCAGTCCCTTTGCAGTAGAAGCACTCAGTTTCAGGCTTAGGTCCAGACATGGGTTTCTTCTCTTGAGCAACAACCTTTTTGCCGTTCTTCTTGAAGTTCCCCTTCTTCCCTTTACCCTTTTTCTTGAAACAAGTGGTCTTGTTGACCATCAACACTTGATGCTCCTTTTTGATTTCTACCTCTGCAGCCTTTAGCATTGCGAAGAGCTTGGGAATAGTCTTGTTCATCCCTTGCATATTATAGTTCATCACGAAGCCTTTATAGCTTGGTGGCAGTGATTGAAGAACTCTGTCAATGACACTATCATCAGGAAGATTAACTCATAGCTGACTCAAGTGGTTATGGTACCCAGACATTCTGAGTATGTGTTCACCGACAGAACTATTCTCCTCCATTTTGCAGCTATAGAACTTGTTGGAGACTTCATATCTCTCAACTCGGGCGTTTGCTTGAAATATTAACTTCAACTCCTGGAACATCTCATATGCTCCATGACGTTCAAAACGTCTTTGAATTCCCGATTCTAAGCCGTAAAGCATGGCACACTGAACTATCAAGTAGTCATCAACACGCGTCTGCCAGGCATTCACAATGACTGCAGTTGCGGGCGTGGGTGGTACACCTAATGGTGCTTCCAGGACATAATTATTCTGTGCAACAATGAGGATAATCCTCAAGTTATGGACCCAGTCCGTGTAGTTGCTGCCATCATCTTTCAACTTAGATTTCTCTAGGAACGCATTAAAAATCAAAGGAACGGTAGCATGGGCCATTGATCTACAATAACATAGACATGCAAAATAACTATCAGGACTATGTTCATGATAAATTAAAGTTTAATTAATCATATTACTCAAGAACTCCCACCTAGATAGATATCCCTCTAGTCATCTAAATGATCACGTGATCCAAATCAACTAAACCATGTCCGATCATCACGTGAGATGGAGTAGTTTTCAATGGTGAATATCACTATGTTGATCATACCTACTATATGATTCACATTCGACCTTTTGGTCTCAGTGTTCCGAGGTCATATCTGCATATGCTAGGCTCGTCAAGTTGAACCTGAGTATTCTGTGTGTGCAAAACTAGCTTGCACCCGTTGTATGTGAACGCAGAGCTTATCACACATGATCATCACGTGGTGTCTCAGCACGACGAACTGTAGCAACGGTGCATACTCAGGGAGAACACTTATACATTGAAATTTAGTAAGGACATCACAGCAAGCCTGCAAAAACAAGTTAGACGTCCTCTACTTTGTTGTTGCAAGTTTTACATGGCTGCTACGGGCTTCTAGCAAGAATCGTTCTTACCTACGCATCAAAACCACAACGATTTTTCGTCAAGTGTGCTGTTTTAACCTTTAACAAGGACCGGGCGTAGCCACACTCGATTCAATTAAAGTTGGAGAAACAGACACCCGCCAGCCACCTATGGGCATAAGCACGTCGGTAGAACCAATCTCATGAACGCGGTCATGTAATGTCAGTCCGGGCCACTTCATCCAACAATACCGTCGAATCAAAGTATGACATGCTGGTAAGTGCTACCTCTTGAGCATGCGTTGGTTTTCCCTTGAAGAGGAAAGGGTGATGCAACAAAGTAGCGTAAGTATTTCCCTCAGTTTTTGAGAACCAAGGTATCAATCCAGTAGGAGGCTACACTCAAATCCCTCGTACCTGCACAAACAAATAAGAACATTGCAACCAACGCGATAAAGGGGTTGTCAATCCCTTCACGGCCACTTGCAAAAGTGAGATCTGATAGAGATAATAAGAAAAATATTTTTGGTATTTTTATGATATAGATTGGAAAGTAAAGATTGCAAAATAAAATAGATCGGAAACTTATATGATGGAAAATACATGGGGGCCATAGGTTTCACTAGTGGCTTCTCTCATGATAGCATAAGTATTACGGCGGGTGAACAAATTACTGCCGAGCAATTGATAGAAAAGTGCAAAGTTATGAGAATATCTAGGCATGATCATGTATATAGGCATCACATCCGCGACAAGTAGATCGAAAAGATTCTACATCTACTACTATTACTCCACACATCGACCGCTATCCAGCATGCATCTAGAGTATTAAGTTCATAAGAACAGAGTAACGCATTAGGAAAGATGACATGATGTAGAGGGATAAACTCAAGCAATATGATATAAACCCCATCTTTTTGTCCTCGATGGCAACAATACAATACATGCCTTGCTGCCCCTGCTGTCACTGGGAAAGGACACCGCAAGATTGAACCCAAAGCTAAACACTTCTCCCATTGCAAGAAAGATCAATCTAGTAGGCCAAACCAAACTGATAATTCGAAGAGACTTGCAAAGATAACAAATCATACATAAAAGAATTCAGAGGAGATTCAAATATTGTTCATAGATAATCTTGATCATAAACCCACAATTCATCAGATCTCGACAAACACACCGCAAAAAGAATGACATCAAATAGATCTCCAAGAAGATCGAGGAGAACTTTGTATTGAGATCCAAAGAGAGAGAAGAAGCCATCTGGCTAATAACTATGGACCCGAAGGTCTGAGGTAAACTACTCACACGTCATCGGAGAGGATATGGTGTTGATGTAGAAGGCCTCCATGATCGATTCCCCCTCCGACGGAGCGCCGAAAAAAGCCCCAAGATGGGATCTCACGGGTACAGAAGGTTGCGCGGCAGTGGAAATAGGGTTTTGTTGTGCTCTCGGATGTTTTCAGGGTATATGAGTATATATAGGTGAAAGAAGTCGGTCAGGGGAGCCACAAGGGGCCCACGAGGGTGGAGGGTGCGCCTAACCCCCCTGGGCGCGTGATACGTCTCCAACGTATCTATAATTTTTTATTGTTCCATGCTATTATATTACCCGTTTTGGATATTTATGGGCTTTACTTTACACTTTTATATCATTTTTGGGACTAACCTACTAACCGGAGGCCCAGCCCGAATTGCTATTTTTTTGGCTATTTCAGTGTTTCGAAGAAAAGGAATATCAAACGGAGTCCAAACGGGATGAAACCTTTGGGAGCGATCTTTTCAGAACAAATGCAAACCTGGAGACTTGGTGTGGACATCAAGCAACAACCGAGGCGGCCACGAGGGTGCTCGACGCGCCCGCTGGGGGTGGGCGTGCCCCCCACCCGCGTGGGCCCCTCGAGCGTCCACCGACCTACTTCTTCCTTCTATATATACTCCCGTACCCTGAAACCATCAGAATGGACCATGAAAACCTAATTCCACCGCCGCAATCTTCTGTATCCGCGAGATCCCATCTTGGAGCCTTCGCCAGCACTCCACCGGAGGGGGAATCAACCATGGAGGGCCTCTACATCATCTCCAAGGCCTCTCCTATGAGTTGTGAGTAGTTTACCACAGACCTTCATGTCCACAGTTATTAGCTAGATGGCTTCTTCTCTCTCTTTGATTCTCAATACAAAGTTCTCCTCGATCTTCTTGGAGATCTATTCGATGTAACTCTTTTTGCGATGTGTTTGTCGAGATCCGATGAATTGTGGGTTTATTATCAAGTTTATCTATGAGAAATATTTGAATCTCCTCTGAATTCTTTCATGTATGATTAAGTTATCTTTGCAAGTCTCTTAGAATTATCAGTTTGGTTTGGCCTACTAGATTGATCTTTCTTGCAATGGGAGAAGTGCTTAGCTTTGGGTTCAATCTTACGGTGTCCTTTCCCAGTGATAGCAGGGGCAGCAAGGCACATATTGTATTGCTGCCATCGAGGATAAAAAGATGTGGTTTATGTCATATTGCATGAGTTTATCCCTCTACATCATGTCATCTTTCTTAATGCGTTACTCTGTTCTTTATGAACTTAATACTCTAGATGCTGGCAGGAGTCGGTCGATGTGTGGAGTAATAGTAGTAGATGCAAAATCGTTTCGATCTACTTGTCACGGACGTGATGCCTATATACATGATCATGCCTAGATAATCTCATAATTATTCGCTTTTCTATCAATTGCTTGACAGTAATTTGTTCACCCAGCATAATACTTATGCTATCTTGAGAGAATCCACTAGTGAAACCTATGGCCCACGGGTCTATCTTTTATCATATAAGTTTTCCATCTATCTTTTATTTGCATCCTTTACTTTCCAATCTATATCATAAAAATACCAAAAATATTTACCTTATCATATTATCTCTATCAGATCACACTTTCGCAAGTGGCCGTGAAGGGATTGACAACCCCTTTATTGCATTGGTTGTGAGGTTCTTGTTTGTTTGTGTAGGTGCGTGGGACTTTTGAGGAGCCTCCTACTGGATTGATACCTTGGTTCTCAAAAACTGAGGGAAATACTTACGCTACTTTGCTGCATCACCCTTTCCTCTTCAAGGAAAACCAACGCAAGCTCAAGACATAGCAAGAAGGATTTCTGGCGCCGTTGCCGGGGAGGTCTTTGCTCAAGTCAAGACATACCAAGTACCCATCACAAACTCATCTCCCTCGCATTACATTATTTGCCATTTGCCTCTCGTTTTTCTCTCCCCCACTTCAGCCTTGCCGTTTTATTCGCCCTCTCTTTTCCAATCTCCTCTCTCTTTTGCTTGTCTTTTGTGTGTTCGTCACTATAGCTAGTCCTCCTATTATCGTTAATACTCCCGATCATGAAGTTCTCAATTTTGAACAAAGGGTGGGAGAAAATTTAAAAGATGCTTGGCATAGAATTTGCAATGCTCAAAATAGATCTACTAGGAAGCAATCTACTTCCGTTCTTCTTCGTAATTTTTATGTAGGCATTACTCCTTGGAATAGATATATTCTTGATACCATTACCGGAGGAAATTTCTTGGGTAGCCATACTTTTGATGCTTATAATGCCATGTTAGATTTGTTTGCTCCACCCCCTCTTTTGGTTAATGGAACTGTTTTAACTTTGGAACATGTGATGCAAAGGCTTGAAATTATTGAAAATAAAGTTGCCACCGTTGAGTTAATTGAAAATTTGGATAAAAAGATCCACAATCAAATTAACCAATATGCATCTAGGGTTGGAGTTACCTTGAAATGTTTTAAAGAAAAAGAACCTATAGTTAATGAATGAATAGATCTAGATTCTACAAGAATTAGTAAACTGGAGGACATTATCACCAACTTAGGGTCTGCCTTTTCATCTGTGACAAATACCCCAACTCCTCCTACCAAAATTTCCAAGGTCATGTATGTTCCTAAAAATAAGGGTAAATCTTCTAGTAAAGGAAGTGCCGATCTCAAATCGGTAAGTGTTCATTCCAATTTTCTTGCTATCATTAAGGAACCTTTTGCTACAAACGAACTTCTTGATTTATTGCCTAGGAGCTTAATCATTGCTAAAAAGAAATAAACTCCTAAGGATTATAAGTGCTCTATTGAAGAATTGAGTGCCAAAGATGGCACTACTTAAATCTATTCTCGCTTTTATGCCTAGCTAGGGGCGTTAAACGATAGCGCTTGTTGGGAGGCAACCCAATTTTATTTTAATTTTTGCTTCTGTTTAGTAATAAAATTTTCATCTAGCTTCTGTTTAGATGTGTTTTCATGTTTTATTTAGTGTTTGTGCCAAGTAGAACCTATAGGATAACCTACGGTGATAGTTAATTTGATTCTGCTGAAAAACAGAAACTTTTGCACGCACGAAAATAATTTTAGTAATTCACAGAAACGTGATTTTGCGTTGATTCTTTTTGCTGTAGATCAATAGACAAATTTACCAGGATTTCATATTTTGGTAAGATTTTTAGAGTTCCATAAGTATTCAAGAGTTACAGATTTCTACAGACTGTTCTGTTTTGGACAGATTCTATTTTTTGTGTGTTGTTTGCTTATTTTGATGCATCTATGGCTAGTATCGGTGGGTATGAACCATAGAGAAGTTGGAATCCAGTAGGTTTAACACCAATATAAATAAAGAATGAGTTCATCACAGTACCTTATGTGGTGGTTTTTCTTTCTTGCACTAACGGAGCTTATGGGATTTCCTGTTGAGTTTTGTGTTGTGAATTTTTCAAGTTTTGGGTAAAGATTTGATGCACTATGGAATAAGGAGTGGCAAGAGCCTAAGATTGGAGATGCCCATGGCACCCAAGATATTCAAGGATAACCAAAAGCCTAAGCTTGGGGATGCCCCGGAAGGCATCTCCTCTTTTGTCTTCGTCTGTCGGTAACTTTACTTGGAGCTATATTTTTATTCGCCACATGATATGTGTTTTGCTTGGAGCGTCTTGTATGATATTAGTCTTTGCTTTTTTAGTTTACCACAATCATCCTTGATATACACACATTTTGGGAGAAACCCATATGATTTAGAATTTATTAGAATACTCTATGTGCTTCACTTATATCTTTTGAGCTAGATAGTTTTGCTCTAGTGCTTCACTTATACTTTTTAGAGCACGATGGTGGCTTGATTTTGTAGAAATTGTTAATCTCTCATGCTTAACTTATATTATTTTGGGAGTCTTTTAGAACAGCATGGTATTTGCTATGGTTATAAAATTGGTCCTAGGATGGGCATCCAAGTTGGGTATAATAAAAACTATCACAGAAAGTGAATTGTATGCTATGATCATTTTGATGCTTGATAATTGTTTTGAGATATAGAGGTGGTAATATTAGAGTCATGCTTGTTAGGTAACTGTGAATTTAAATAATACTTGTGTTGAAGTTTGTGATTCCCGTAGCATGCACGTATGGTGAACCGCTTTGTGATGAAGTTGGAGCACAATTTTATTTATTGATTGTCTTCCTTATGAGTGGCGGTCGGGGACGAGCAATGGTCTTTTCCTACCAATCTATTCCCCTAGGAGCATGCGCATAGTACTTTTTTTCAAAGACTTGTAGATTTTTGCAATAAGTACATGAGTTCTTTATGACTAATGTTGAGTCCATGGATTATACGCACTCTCACCCTTCCACCATTGCTAGCCTCTCTTGTGCCATGCAACTTTCGCCGGTACCATACACCCACCATATACCTTCCTCAAAACAGCCATCATACCTACCTATTATGGCATTTCCATAGCCATTCCGAGATATATTGCCATGCAAATTTCCACTGTTCCATTTATTATGACACGCATCATCATTGTCATATTGCTCTTGCATGATCATGTAGTTGGCATCGTATTTGTGGCAAAGCCACCTTCATAATTTCATACATGTCACTCTTGATTCATTGCATATCCCGGAACACCGCCGGAGGCATTTATATAGAGTCATATTTTGTTCTAAGTATCAAGTTGTAATCTTGAGTTGTAAGTAAATAAAAGTGTGATGATCTTCATTATTAGAGCATTGTCCCAAGTGAGGAAAGGATGATAGAGACTACGATTCCCCCACAAGTCGGGATGAGACTTCGTACTTTACCAAAAAAATTAAAAAAAAGAAAGAGAAAGGCCAAAAAAAAGAGAAAGGCCAAATAAAAAAATGAGAGAAAAAGAGAGAAGGGAAAATGCTACTATCCTTTTTACCACACTTGTGCTTCAAAGTAGCACCATGATCTTCATGATAGAGAGTCTCTTATGTTGTCACTTTCATATAGTAGTGGGAATTTTTCATTATAGAACTTGGCTTGTATATTCCAATGATGGGCTTCCTCAAAATGCCCTAGGTCTTGATGAGCAAGCGAGTTGGATGCACACCCACTTAGTTTCTTTTGTTGAACTTTCATACATTTATAGCTCTAGTGCATCCATTGCATGGCAATCCCTACTCACTCACATTGATATCTATTAATGGGCATCTCCATAGCCCGTTGATAAGCCTAGTTGATGTGAGACTATCTTCTCCTTTTTTGTCTATTCCACAACCACCATTCTATTCCACATATAGTGCTATGTCCATGGCTCACGCTCATGTATTGCGTGAAAGTTGAAAAAGTTTGAGATTACTAAAGTATGAAACAATTGCTTGGCTTGTCATCGGGGTTGTGCATGTAAATACTTTGTGTGTTGAAGATAGAGCAACAGTCAGACTATATGATTTTGTAGGGATAACTTTCTTTAGCCATGTTATTTTGAGAAGACATGATTGCTTAGTTAGTATGCTTGAAGTATTACTATTTATTATGTCAATATGAACTTTTATTTTGAATCATTTGGATATGAACATGCATGCCACAATAAAGAAAATTGCATTGAAATTATGCTAGGTAGCATTCTTTCTGTTCTTATCATTTACCTACTCGAGAACGAGCAGGAATTAAGCTTGGGGATGCTTGATACGTCTCCAACGTATCTATAATTTTGGATTGTTCCATGCTATTATATTACCCGTTTTGGATATTTATGGGCTTTACTTTACACTTTTATATCAATTTTGGGACTAACCTACTAACCGGAGGCCCAGCCCGAATTGCTATTTTTTTGCCTATTTCAGTGTTTCAAAGAAAAGGAAATCAAACGGAGTCCAAACGGGATGAAACCTTCGGGAGTGATCTTTTCGGAACAAATGCAAACCTGGAGACTTGGAGTGGACATCAAGCAACAACCGAGGCGACCATGAGGGTGCCCTGCGCGCCCCCTGGGGGTGGGCGCGTCCCCCACCCTCGTGGGCCCCTCGAGCGTCCACCGACCTACTTTTTCCTCCTATATATACTCCTGTACCATGAAACCATCAGAACGGACCATGAAAACTTAATTCCACCGCCGCAACCTTCTGTATCCACGAGATCCCATCTTGGAGCCTTCACCAGCGCTCCGCCGGAGGGGGAATCAACCACGGAGGGCCTCTACATCATCTCCAAGGCCTCCCCTATGAGTTGTGAGTAGTTTACCACAGACCTTCGGGTCCAGAGTTATTAGCTAGATGGCTTCTTCTCTCTTTTTGATTCTCAATACAAAGTTCTCCTCGATCTTCTTAGAGATCTATTCGATGTAACTCTTTTTGCGGTGTGTTTGTCGAGATCCGATGGATTGTGGGTTTATGATCAAGTTTATCTTTGAGAAATATTTGAATCTCCTCTGAATTCTTTTATGTATGATTAAGCTATCTTTGCAAGTATCTTCGAATTATCAGTTTGGTTTGGCCTACTAGATTGATCTTTCTTGCAATGGGAGAAGTGCTTATCTTTGGGTTCAATCTTGCGGTGTCCTTTCCCAGTGACAGCAGGGGCATCAAGGCACGTATTGTATTGTTGCCATCGAGGATAAAAAGATGGGGTTTATATCATATTGCATGCGTTTATCCCTCCACATCATGTCATCTTTCTTAATGCGTTACTTTGTTCTTTATGAACTTAATACTCTAGATGCAGGCAGGAGTCGGTCGATGCGTGGAGTAATAGTAGTAGATTTAGAATCATTTCGATCTACTTGTCACGGACGTGATGCCTATATACATGATCATGCCTAGATAATCTCATAACTATTCAATTTTCTAGCAATTGCTTGACAGTAATTTGTTGACCCACCGTAATACTTATGCTATCTTGAGAGAAGCCACTAGTGAAACCTATGGCCCCCGGGTCTATCTTTTATCATATAAGTTTTCCATCTATCTTTTATTTGCATTCTTTACTTTCCAATCTATATCATAAAAATACCAAAAATATTTATCTTATCATATTATCTCTATCAGATCTCACTTTAGGAAGTGGCCGTGAAGGGATTGACAACCCCTTTATTGTCTTGGTTGCGAGGTTCTTGTTTGTTTGTGTAGGTGCGTGGGACTTTTGAGGAGCCTCCTACTGGATTGATACCTTTGTTCTAAAAAACCGAGGGAAATACTTACTCTACTTTGCTGCATCACCCTTTCCTCTTCAAGGAAAACCAACGCAAGCTCAAGACGTAGCAGCGCGCCCTCCTACGTCGTGTCCGCCTCGTTGCTTCCTTGATGTCCACTCCAAGTCTCATGGATTGCATTTGTTCCAAAAATGATTCTCCCGAAGGTTTCATTCCGTTTGGACTCCGTTTGATATTCCTTTTCTGAAAAACACTGAAATAGGTAAAAAACAACAATTTGGACTAGGCCTCCGGTTAATAGGTTAGTCCCAATAATAGTATACATGTGTATAATAAATCCCATTAAACATCCAAAACAGATTATATAATAGCATGGAACAATCAAAAATTATAGATACGTGGGAGACGTATCAAGCATCCCCAAGCTTAATTCCTACTCGTCCTCGAGTAGGTAAATAATAAAAACAGAATTTTTGATGTGGAATGCTACCTAGCATAATTCTCAATGTAATCTTCTTTATTGTGGCATGAATGTTCAGATCCGAAAAATTCAAGACAAAAGTTTAATATTGACATAAGAGTAATAATACTTTAAGCATACTAACAAAGTAATCATGTCTTCTCAAAATAACATGGCCAAAGAAAGTTATCCCTACAAAATCATATAGTCTGGCCATGCTCTATCTTCATCACACAAAATATTTAAATCATGCACAACCCCGGTTTTAGCCAAGCAATTGTTTCATACTTTAGTACTCTCAAACTCTTTCAATCTTCGCGCAATACATGAGCGTGAGCCATGGACATAGCACTATAGGTGGAATAGGATATTGGTTGTGGAGAAGACAAAAAAAGGAGAAGATAGTCTCACATCAACTAGGCATATCAACGGGCTATGGAGATGCCCATTAATAGATATCAATGTGAGTGAGTAGGGATTACCATGCAACGGATGCACTAGAGGTCTAATGGTATGAAAGCTCATCAAAAGAAACTAAATGGGTGTGCATCCAACTTGCTTGCTCACGAAAACCTAGGGAAATTTGAGGAACCCATCATTGGAATATACAAGCCAAGTTTTATAATGAAAAATACCCACTAGTATATGAAGGTGACAACATAGGAGACTCTCTATCATGAAGATCATGGTGCTACTTTGAAGCACAAGTGTGGTAAATGGATAGTAGCATTGCCCCTTCTCTCTTTTTCTCTCATTTTTTTGGTGGGCTTCTTTGGCCTCTTTTTTTATTTGGGCTTCTTTGGCCTCTTTTATTTTTCATAGAGTCCGGAGACTCATCGCAACCTGTGAGGGAATCATTGCTTCCATCATCCTTTCCTCACATGGGACGATGCTCTAATAATGAAGATCATCACACTTTTATCTACTTACAACTCAAGAATCTTAGAACAAAATATGACTCTATGTGGATGCCTCCGACGGTGTACCGGGATAATGAATCAAGAGTGACACGTATGAAAGAATTATGAATGGTAGCTTTGCCACAAATACAATATCAACTACATGATCATGCAAAGCAATATGACAATGGTGGAGCGTGTCATAATAAACGTAACGGTGGAAACTTGCATGCCACTATATCTTGGAATGGCTATGGAAATGCCATAATAAGTAGGTATGGTGGCTATTTTGAGGAACGCATATGGTGGGTGTATGATACCGGCGAAAGTTGCGCGGCACAAGAGAGGCTATCAATGGTGGAAGGGTGAGAGTGCGTATAATCCATGGACTCAACATTAGTCATGAAGAACTCACATACTTATTGCAAAAATCTACAAGTTATCAAAACAAAGTACTACACGCATGCTCCTAGGGGAAGGGTTGGTAGGAGTTAACCATCACGCGATCCCGACCTCCACACATAAGGAAGACAACCAATAAATAAATCATGCTCCAACTTCATCACATAACGGTTCACCATACGTGCATGCTACAGGAATCACAAACTTTTAACACAAGTATTCCTCAAATTCACAACTACTCAACTAGCATGACCCTAATATTACCATCCTCATATCTCAAAACAATCATCAAGTATCAAACTTCTCATAGAATTCAATGCGCTTTATATGATAGTTTTTATTATACCGATCCTGGATGCTCATCATATTAGGACTAAAATTTTAACCAAAGCAATTACCATGCTGTTCTAAAGGACTCTCAAAATAATATAAGTGAAGCAAGAGAGATCAATAATTTCTATAAAATAAAACCACCGCCATGCTCTAAAAAGATATAAGTGAAGTACTAGAGAAAAATTATCTAGCTCAAAAGATATAAGTGAAGCACATAGAGTATTCTAATAAATTCCGATTCATGTGTGTCTCTCCCAAAAGGTGCGTACAGCAAGGATGATTGTGGCAAACTAAAAAGCAAAGACTCAAATCATACAAGACGCTCCAAGCAAAACACATATCATGTGGTGAGTAAAAATATAGCATCATGTAAAGTTACCGATGGATGAAGACGAAAGAGGGGATGCCTTCAGGGGCATCCCCAAGCATAGGCTTTTGGTTGTACTTGAATTTTACCTTGGGGTGCCTTGGGCATCCCCAAGCTTAGGCTCTTGCCACTCCTTATTCCATAATCCATCAAATCTTTACCCAAAAACTTGAAAACTTCACAACACAAAACTCAACAGAAAATCTCATGAGCTTCGTTAGCGAAATAAAAAAAACCACCACTTTAAGGTACTGTAATGAACTCATTATTTATTTATATTGGTGTTAAACCTATTGTATTCGAACTTCTCTATGGTTCATACCCCCCGATACTATCCATAGATTCATCAAAATAAGCAAACAACACACGCAAAACAGAATATGTCAAAAACAGAACAGTCTGTAGCAATTTGTAACTTTCGAATACTTATGGAACCCCAAAAATTCTACAAAAATAGCAAGTAATAGATAATTTGTTTATTAATCTTCTAAAAGAATAATCAACTGCAAAGCACATTTCTGTGATTTATGAAAATTATTCTCGTGCGTGCAAAAGTTTCTATTTTTTAGCAAGATCAAATTAACTATGACCCAAGAAGATCCTATAGGTTTTACTTGGCACAAACAATAATGAAAACATAAAACCACATCTAACCAGAGGCTAGATGACTTATTTATTACTAAACAGGAACAAAAAGCAAAGAACAAAAATAAAATTGGGCTGCCTCCCAACAAGCGCTATCGTTTAACACCCCTAGCTAGGCATAAAAGCGAGAATAGATCTAAGTATTGCCATCTTTGGTATTCAATTATTCAATAGAACACTTATAACCCTTAGGAGTTTCCTTATTTTTATTAATGATTAAACTCCTAGGCAAGAAATCAAGAAATTTGTTTGTAGCAAAAGGTTCCTTAATGATAGCGAAAAAGCTAGGGTGAACACTTATTGATTTGAGATCCGCATTTTCCTTACTAGAAGATTCACCCTTATTTTTAGGAACATACATTAATTTGGCAATTTTGGTAGTAGGAGGATGTGGAGTTTTTTTCACAGATGAAAAGGCAGACCCTAAGTTGGTAATAATATCCTCAAGTTTACCGACTCTTGTGGAATCTTGATCTATTCTTTCGTTAACTATAGGTTCCTTTTCTTTAAAAAAGCCCAGAGTAACTCCAACCTTAGATACATATTGGGTAGTTTGGTTGTGGATCTTTTTATCCAAATTTTCAATTAACTCTACAGTGGCAACTTTATTTTCAATAATTTCAAGCCTTTGCATCACATGTTCCAAAGTTAAAACAGATCCATTAACAAAAAGAGGTGGTGGACCAAACAAATCTATCATAGCATTATAAGAATTAAAAGTATGGCTACCCAATGGTACCAAGAATATATATGTTCCAAGGAGTAATGCCTACATAAAAATTGCGAAGAAGAACGGAAGTAGATTGCTTCCTAGTAGATCTATTCTGAGCATTGCAAATTATATGCCAAGCATCTTTTAGATTTTCTCCCTCCCTTTGTTTAAAATTAAGAACTTCATGATCGGGAGTACTAACAATGATAGAAGGACTAGCCATGACGATGAACGATGACACAAGAAGCAAGCGAAAAAGAGGCGAACAGGAAAAGGAGGGCGAATAGAACGGCAAGGGTGAAGTGGTGGAGAGGAAAACGAGAGGCAAATGGCAAATAATGTAATGCGAGGGATAAGAGTTTGTGATGGGTACTTGGTATGTCTTGACTTGTGCGTAGACTACCCGGCAACGGCGCCAGAAATCCTTCTTGCTACCTCTTGAGCATGCGTTGGTTTTCCCTTGAAGAGGAAAGGGTGATGCAACAAAGTAGCGTAAGTATTCCCCTCAGTTTTTGAGAACCAAGGTATCAATCCAGTAGGAGGCTACACTCAAATCCCTCGTACCTGCACAAACAAATAATAACCTTGCAACCAACGCGATAAAGGGGTTGTCAATCCCTTCACGACCACTTGCAAAAGTGAGATCTGATAGAGATAATAAGATAAATATTTTTGGTATTTTTATGATATAGATTGGAAAGTAAAGATTGCAAAATAAAATAGATCAGAAACTTACATGATGGAAAATAGACGGGGTGAGGGAGTCCTGGAGTAGGGGGTATCCGGACAGCCGGACTATTTACTTTGGCAGGACTGTTGGACCGTGAAGATGCAAGACTCAAGACTTCGTCCAGTGTCCGGATGGGACTCTCCTTTGCGTGGAAGACAAGCTTGGCGACCCGGATAATTGATTTCCTTCTTCGTAACTGACTCTGTGTAAACCCTAGTGTAATGCCCCAGAACTGATGTGCCAGGTGTCTTCTAGTTATTTCGCCGTCGTTGCCATGTCGTTTGCTTGCGTGTTGCATTTTGCCATGTCATCATCTGCATGTTTTTCAAAACTTGCATCCGTTCGGGTTTCCCCGGTTCTCTCCGTTGTCCGTTCTGAGCCCAACCACACTCGCATGCCCCCGTCGCCCCCTCAAACCTTGTTTCTTGAGCGGGAGAAAAATGTTCTCAGAATGAGCCGAGATTTGCCGAGTGGCCTTGGTATATCACTGGTAGACCTCCCGTCAAATTTCGTTCCATTTTGAGGTCGTTTGATGCCCCAACGGTTAACCGCGTAGCCCGAAAACCGTTTCTCTTTGCTGCCCAGCACCCCTTCACCACAGCCCCCTAGCCCATCCTAACCCCCGCCATGCTCTCGGTCGTTCGATCACGATTGTGTGGGCGAAAACAGCTCCTCATTTGGACTCTCCTAGCTCCCTCTGCCTATTTAAACACCGCCTCCCCCGAAATTCGCGGATGAACCCTAGTCTTCTTCCCCTCCGCGCTGCCGGACAAACCCCCCCCCCCTCACCGACGGAGATGTCCGTCCCCGCCGGCCA
>NC_041385.1:709342662-709349517 GCF_002162155.2 Triticum dicoccoides
CCCGCCCGGCCCACGGTCGGCCCTCCCGGCCCACGGTCGGCCCTCCCGGCCCACGGTCGGCCCTCCCGGCCCACGACCGGGCCGAGCCGCCCCGCCGCCGCGCACGCCTTCACTGTCGACCCCGCCGCCCTTCGCCGACATGCGCCGCTTCCTCCATCGCAGCGCCGGCCACTGCTGCCGGCCTCCGCCCCGAGAGCCACGCCCCTTGCCGCCCCGCTCGGTTCCTGTGCCCGAGCGCGCCGCCGCGGCCATCTCCGCTGGTGGTCGCGCCTCCCCGGCCTCTCCCCGAGCCCCTTTGTGCTGCCTCTCCTCCCCGCCGGCCGGTCCCGCTCCGGCGAACTCGACCTTGAGCCGATTCAGATCCAGATCCATTCTCAAGGTTGACCCCAGATTTTCTCTAAGTCAATAAATTTTAGTATTCTGGTGCCCACTTTCACATGCCATAACTTCATGTGTGATGCTCCGTTTTGTGCGTGTAATATACCAAAATGTTCATTGTGCGATTCTCTTCATTTCATTATATTGTGCCATGCTTGTTTGAGTCCATCTTGATGCCCTAATCATTGTTGCAAGAGTGCTATATGATGTTAACTGCTGTCTGTTAACATAACTTGCTGTTTTGTCTTTCTCAGTGCATTTTGTGTGTACATCCCATGAGCTTGATGTCTACATGGGTTTTGAGCTAAATCATGCCATATTTACAGAGGCGCAATCCATGTATTTTTTTGAGTCTTGTAGTGAGTGCTTCGAGCTCGTGTAGTAGGGTACTTGCTGTTTCTGTTTTGCTAGGCTGAATCTGTTTTATCATGATGCTACGTAAACCTGCTGCTACAAGTCATTCTATGCATAATCTGGAGATGTTCACTAAGGATGTTTTGTTTTACATGTCATTATCTATCCATACATGCCCCTGGTTGCATTTATAGCTTGCTTTAGCTTGTTGTAATCTTGCTCCAAATTTGCTAAATAATGTTTGTCAGCCTGTTGACATGAAGTTCAGTTTTGCCATGTGTCTTGCTAGTGATCCATGTACCCTATGAAATTTATATTGCCATTCTTAGCTTCATAGATATGTCATCTTCCTGTTCGTCACCTTTTCATGCCATGTATTGCTCTGTGGTGAGTGGTACAAGCTCACCAACATGCCTACTTATCGTTGTTCCTGCCATTTCTGAATCTGTCATATTATTTGCCATGTTTGCATAGATGCTACCATGTTTTCTGTTGATCTTTGGAATTAGTTCAGTAAGGGAGTTTTGTTCTTTGTCTTTAGTATTAGCATGCCATGCCTTTTTTTGCCATGCTAAGTTCCTATAACATGTTGTTTGATAGCTCTAAACATTGCAACCTAATGTTATTTCTGCTAAGTCTGAAACTGTTATAGTTTGCAATCTTGCCATGTCCTTTTGAGCATGTTATAGTGTTTTCTGGAGATAGCTCAGTGTTCATCTTTTGTCATGCTTTACCTGTACTTCATGTCCATGCCTTCTGTTTTCTTGCCGAGGTGCTGTAGCATATTGTTTTGATGCTTGCTAGATGCCTAGTTGCTGTTTTGGACAGCTTGTCCTTTAAACTTGTTTCGTTTGTATGTGTTGAACCGTTGCTCCGTTTTGAGTGTGCTCTATATGAAACTTGCTTGATTTTGCATGAAGTTTCATATTATCATGCTGCATCCTTGTTTTGAGAGTGTTTGCCTGATGTTTGTATGCATTTTGCATCAATGCCATGTTTAACTTGTTTTGCTCATATCTTCTAGGTCGTAGCTCCGAATTAAATGAACTTTATATGTAACTTGAGTAGAATCTCGTGTAGATCATCTTGGTGCATCTTAACTTGCTATTTAACAACTTGAACATAAGGTTTATTCAGTTCTGGACCAATTTCAAAACTTGCATATGAGGACCTACCGGATTTGTTATATGTTGTTTCCGGCCTCATTTAACCTTGATTTGATGTGTTGCTCTTGTATGCATCATCTCCTGCCATGAGTAGCTTCATATAGTCTTTGTCATGCATCATACTTGCTTGAGCATCATGCCATGTCTATGTGTTGCATGTTTACCTTGTTGTTTGCTTCTTTCCGGTTGTGCTCCTTCTCGTTAGTTCCTGTTTTGTTACGATCGTGAGGATTCGTTCGTCTACGCTTGGTTCGTCTTCGTGGCTTCATCTTCTTCATGGACTCGTTCTTCTTCCTAGCGGGATTTCAGGCAAGATGACCGCTACCCTGGATCTCACTACTATCATTGCTATGCTACTTGCTTCGTTCTGTCGCTTTGCCACGCTACCTACCTCTTGTTGATCAAGCCTCCCAAATTGCCATGTTAGTATCTAACCTTTTCACCCTTCCTAGCAAACCGTTGTTCGGCTATGTTACCGCTTTGCTCAGCCCCTCTTATAGCGTTGTTAGTTGCAGGTGAAGTTGAAGATTGCCCCATGATGGACAGGATTATGTTGGGATATCACAATATCTCTTATTTAATTAATGCACCTATATACTTGGTAAAGGGTGGAAGACTCGACCTTATGCCTAGTGTTTTGTTCCACTCTTGCCACCCTAGTTTCCGTCATACCGGTGTTATGTTCCTTGATTTTGCGTTCCTTACGTGGTTGGGTGATTTATGGGACCCCCTTGACAGTTCGCTTTGAATAAAACTCCTCCAGCAAGGCCCAACATTGGTTTTACATTTGCCTCACCTAGGCTTTTTCCCTTGGGAGTCACGCTCCCGAGGGTCATCTTTATTTACCCCCCCGGGCCAGTGCTCCTCGGAGTGTTGGTCCAAACTAGAGCACCGTGCGGGACCATCCCTTTGCAACTTGGGTTACGTCGGTACCTGTATGCTTTGCTTATCCGATGTGTCCTGAGAACGAGATAAGTGCGACTCCTATCGGGATTGTCGACACATCGGGCGGCTTTGCTGGTCTTGTTTTACCATTGTCGAAATGTCTTGTAAACCGGGATTCCGAGACTGACCGGGTCTTCCCGGGAGAAGGAATATCCTTCATTGACCGTGAGAGCTTGTAATGGGCTAAGTTGGGACACCCCTGCAGGGTATAAACTTTCGAGAGCCGTGCCCGCGGTTATGTGGCAGATTGGAATTTGTTAGCGTCCGATTGTAGATAACTTGACACTTGACTTAATTAAAACGCATCAACCGCGTGTGTAGCCATGATGGTCTCTTTTCGGCGGAGTCCGGGAAGTGAACACGGTTTTGGGTTATGTTTGAACGTAAGTTTCAGGATCACTTCTTGATCATTGCTAGCTTCACGACCGTTCCGTTGTTTCCCTTCCCGCTCTCATTTGCGTATGTTAGCCACCATATATGCTTAGTCGCTGCTGCAACCTCACCACTCATCCATTCCTCTACCCATTAAGCTTTGCTAGTCTTGATACCCATGGTAATGGGATTGCCGAGTCCTTGTGGCTCATAGTTTACTACAACAACAGTTGCAGGTACAGGTTTGCGATGATCATGACGCGAGAGTGATGTTTGCTTGTTTTGGAGTTTTTCTTCTGCTTCTTCTTCGATCAAGGGATAGGTTCCAGGTCGGCAGCCTGGGCTAGCAGGGTGGATGCCGTTTGAGTTTCTGTTTGTGTTTCATCCGTAGTCGGATGATGCTCTTATGTATTGTATTGATGTATTCGTGTGGCATTGTATGCCTCTTGTATGTATCCCCATCTATTTATGTAATGTTGATGTAATGATATCCACCTTGCAAAAGCGTTTCAATATGCGGTCTATCCTTGGCGGGACCTTCGAGTTCCTCTTGGATAGGGTTGCATATTGGGCGTGACAAGTTGGTATCAGAGCCTCGACCGACCATAGGAGCCTCCTTGATTGATCGTGTAGTTTGGCCGTTGTTGAGTCTAAAAGAAAACCATTTTCGGAGTTTAGTTATATCGGAGAGTAGGAATTCTTTTTACTCCTCAGCCTTTTCGTCGCTCTGGTGAGGAATCTTGACGTAGGTGTTTTGAATTACTCCTCTTCCCCTCAAAATTTTCTTTAGCATCACGCAGTTGGTTTTTCGATTGTTGGTTCTTAGCTCTTTTCATCCGGTGCATTTCTCGTCAAGTTGATTCGACCCTCTTTGCTTTTGCAAGATCAACCCTCAGTTCTTTCTCAATGAAGTTGTTTCCACGTCCTCAGTTGTTTTCTTTTCCCACCTGCCCACCCCTTTTTCATCTCGGAGCCGGAGTCCGTAATCGAGTATCCATCCTACTCGTGTGAAGCCTTTGTTTTCTTTCAACCCGGTGTTTTCCCTTCAAGATATTCATCGGTTCCCCCTTCCAAGTTGCCTTTGTTTTCCCGCCCTCCCACCCTCTTCTTCCTGTAGCCTGGGTCTGTTTCGAGCACCAATTTCATTCGTGTGGAGCATCTTCAGTTTTTCGTCAATTGTTTCAACCGGTGAATTCTCTTGTGTTTGAAATTCTTCATCTCTTTTTCTTCTCCGGTGGATTCAATTCCAATTTTCGGTAGTGATTATATTCTTTCCCTCGGCTCAAGTGTTTTCCTTGCTCGTTCGCCTCTCGCCATTTAACTATTCCGGAGTTCGGAAGACATCTCAGGAGATTCGTCTGTGTTCCCATTAATAGGTTGTCACCTCATTCAAATATTTCGATTGTCCCGGTGCATCATCTATCTGTTCAACAATCCTTTCCAACGGTGTTTTCTTCTAGTAGGCCCTAACCCACAAGTTTTTCCCAGGATCTTACCTGACTCTTCTAATTCCCCTGGAGTTATTCTCAGTTCTTTTCAAGTGTGACGTAAGAATGAATTTCATGAGTCACATGCCTTCTCCAAGATCTCTTTCAAATTCTTTTCATCCTTGGTTCAACCCTTCTTCTTTTACATTCTACCGGAGTACCTCAGTAATTTTGGTGGTGTTTCTCGTTGTCATTCAAAGATAGAAGAAGAGTTTTTCCTCTAAATCTTGCTCGTTCTCCCGAAGATTTGTGGTTCTAGCTTCATGTTATCCTCTCGAATTATTCCATTTGTCAAAGATTCCTTTTCTTACTCATCCGGAGTATGTCAGAAGTTGTTTTCCCGTTTCTTTTCACCGAAGGCCATCATTCCAGAAGAATTCTTCATCCTCACATTTCAGCTAACGTTATCCAATTATCCCGGTGCTTCGTTCAAGGGTTCTTTAATCAGCTCATGATCTCTTTGTTCTTTTGCATCTAAATCCCCTCTAGCTTATTGGTTCTTCTAATTCTTCCCGGTGATTCATTCTCTTTCATCCGTCATTTTCTAATTTTTACGGTGGTTTGTTCAAGATTCTTTTTCCTTGATTATCATTTTAATCCATTCGTTCTTTCGAATCCTACCGGTGGGTCATGAAGACTTTCTCAAGTTTTGTGCTATACCCCCCATAATCCTTTTCAAGAAGAATGCATAGTATGCAAACTCCATTGCTTGCCATCAATTTAATTTGATGAAGGGTAAGCATACAATAAATCTTATTCTTATTTCATCCAAGTGAGTAATCCCTTCCTTTGGAGTTTGTTCGTGAGGAATAAATTCTAGTTCCAAGTGTTTTCATCTTTTCTTTTCCGGAGTTCAAATTTCCTCGGCCATTTCGTCGGAACCTCCATCTAAATCATCGCAAGCTTTAATCTTATTCTTTCTTCCTTCATTCTATCTCATCATCCTTTTGTCACCGGAGTTCTTCATGGTGGTTCTTCATGATTTAATTCATTCTTCAAGAGTTAATCAAGATTTTGTTGGAGGAGCTCAAGTATCTTTCTTCTTGCGTCTCGAAGTGTTCTCCGTATTCTTTTGAAGTGGACTTGTGCATTTCTTCGTTCTTCTCAGCTATCCAATCATTTCCGTTTGTGGCTGGTTATCACCTTATGATCTTGAGATGTTACCTATAAGACCACAACAAGCTTATTCTTTTCGTTGTTGATTTTGTCAACAACTCTGTTTAAACCTTCCTTCTAAAGATGCTTTCAATTTCATTCGTGGCACAAGTTGTCATTTTCGTTTCCGTTCTTTTCATTCAACTCTTTCAATTCTTTCCGGAGGTTTTGTGTCATGTCTTCATCAAGTATCATTCCATCCTCTCAAGTTCATGTTCTATTCCTTCCATTTTCAGTCTTCCATTCTTATTCCTTTCCTATCTTGTTCTAACCGGAGTGCTTTCAGAGTCTATATATCTTGTTTCCATGAGCTTTTGATTCTCGTCATATTCACCGTTCATCTTTCCTACCCGAGTGCTCTCGACTTTGTTCATCTTCTCTCTTGTGTTCTTACTTCACCTTTTCCTCTTTCTCTTCCGTCTCGTTCCTAAGATCTCGGGACGAGATCTCTTGTTAGTGGAGGAGAGTTGTAACGCCCCGGAACTGCTGCGCCAGGTGTCTTCCAGTTATTCGCCATCGTTGCCATGTCATTTGCTTGCAAGTTTCATTTTGCCATGTCATCATCTGCATGTTTTTCAAAACTTGCATCCGTTCGGGTTTCCCCGGTTCTCTCCGTTATCCGTTCCGAGCCCAACCACACTCGCATGCCCCCGTCGCCCCCTCAGACCTTGTTTCATGAGCGGGAGAAAAAGGTTCTTGGATAGGGCCGAGATTTGTCGAGTGGCCTTGGTATATCACCAGTAGACCGCCCGCCAAATTTCATTCCATTTGGAGGTCGTTTGATGCCCCAACGGTTAACCGCGTAGCCCGAAAACCCTTTCTCTTTGCAGCGCAGCAACCCTTCACCACATCCCCCTAGCCCATCCTAACCCCCGCCATGCTCTCGGTCGTTCAATCACGATCGTGTGGGCGAAAACCGCTCCTCATTTGGACTCTCCTAGCTCCCTCTGCCTATTTAAACACCCCCTCCCCCGAAATTCGCGGATGAACCCTAGTCT
>NC_041385.1:709349974-709377496 GCF_002162155.2 Triticum dicoccoides
GATGAATCAGCCGCCTCCACCTCATCGCGCCGCCGCCCTCGCCCACTCACAGCGCGACACCTCACCCTCTCTCTCCTCCGCACGCCGCCGCAGCCCGCCCGGCCCACGGTCGGCCCTCCTGGCCCACGACCGGGCCGAGCCGCCCCGCTGCCACGCGCACCTTTGCCGTCGACCCCACCGCCCTTCGCCGACCCGCGCCGCTGCCTCCATCGCAGCGCCGACCACCGCTGTTGGCCGTCGCCCTGAGAGCCGCGCCCCTCGCCGCCCCGCTCGGTTCCTGTTGAGGATATAACTACTGAGTGTAAACCGCCCAGGAAGGGCCGGTTCACGTTCAACTATACTGAAGCCCATGAAGATAAGAAGACGGCGCTTTACTGGTAAAGTTTAGAGGCCCGAAGCCCAGAGGCGGATTAGGGCCCATAGTAGTAAACCGTCAAGGTTGTATAACTTGTATTGTAAGATAGGGAAAGGGAGAGACCGAGCCGAACACTTGTATGAGTCGGCCTCGGGACTCTGTAAACCGGCCGGGCGTCAACCTGTGTGTATGAAGGGATGACCCGTCAGCGGTTTAGGGACAATAGACAACAATTCGAGACTCAGGCAAAGCGTATTTGCTCCCTGGTCATCGAAACCCCAATAATTCCATCACAACTAGACGTAGGCTTTTACCTTCATCGAAGGGGCCGAACTAGTATAAACTCTCGTGTCCCTTGTCCGGTTTAACCCCTTTAGGCTAATCTCGTTGCGTTGGCTCCATGACTAAGTCCTTCTACTAGGACATCTGACATGATATTTCCACGATAGTTGGCGCCCACCGTGGGGCTTTCGCATGATGGTTTCGAGTTCTTGAAGGGAAGCTTTGAAGGACTCAAGGGATACGTGGTTGGCCGGATGACCAAGAGTCGTCGCAGCAAGCTCTACATCGACGATGCAGGATGGGGCCCCGAGGCCAGCTCAATTGAGTACGGGTACTGGGTCCCCTTTGGTGGAATTCACGTTTTCATTGGCAATATCGGTGAACCGGGCCCTGAGCCGGACATCTACACCGACCTCGTCGAGACGGCTCAGCGTGCAAGTCCTGCCCTGGTTTAGCCTGCCATAAAGCGTGCGTTTGTGGGATTCATTCATGGTGCGGAATCTGAACCGGTATCCAATGGTGAGACACCCGTCTACTCAGATGGTGAATCATCCACTGGAAAAACCGAGTCGCTATACCAGCTGCACGATGGCCGGTTTGAGGGATACTCCGATGGCGACAGTATTCCGGGTCGCCTTGAACCGCCAAACCGGGTTGCGATCTTCATGGCCGGTACACAACCCACCATGCAATCTTCATCTATATTAGCAATGGTCTCCGGAACGGCAGCCGTGGCAGGAGGCCCGGCGCGCCGGCCGGCTCAAGTTCTGGCCGGTTTAGTGGATGCCTGGATGACATTGTTGACCAAAGTGGTGAATCCGGAGACTCAAGATCAGCATAACGCAGATGTTACAAAGCTAAATGATCAGATAGTTCAGGCCAAGGCGGACTTGGCAGCTGAGGAGGCCAGGATGGATGAAGAGCGGGCCGCTTTAGATGCCCAGTCACAACAAATCCAGGCGCAGATTTACCGGCTTATGTTGGATCAGAACGCATCAAACGACGTCATGAGAAGGAAGTACCGATCTTGGCTACCGCAAATTTACGAAGGTCTGAATCTCTTCAGTACACCAGGGGCTAGGCCTAGCAATACGGCAGGAGTAAACCGGACCGAGGCACCTAGGGCGGCACCGGATCAGCCACGGGCGATAGACCCGCCTCGATGGACGGACAACCCGCCGCAGTATGTAGCAACACCGCCGGGTCACTTTTCCAGCCCCTTGGATAGTATGATTGCGGCAGCATCACATTTGGCGGCTATTCCAATGGAGGGTGATTCATTAGCAGCGATTGAGACTCGACGAGCCAGGGATCTTCTTCAAACCGCTGTTGTTCAGCAACAGGCTTATTCCTACAACCGAGACATAATACATTCAACCCCTCGTCCGAGCAAGAGTTATAGCAGGCACATGAACGAACCGGCCATATCAAGCAGTGCACGGCATCGTGATGCCCCTCGAGGGCCTAATCCGGCGAATGGCGGTTTGAATGCTCAGGATGTGGTGGATAATGGCAGAGCGTGAAGGGAGGCCGCATTAGCAGCACAATGATGTCTACTACACAACCTTCTTCTTGTAGACGTTGTTGGGCCTACAAGTGCACAGGTTTGTAGGACAGTAGCAAATTTCCCTCAAGTGGATGACCTAAGGTTTATCAATCCGTAGGAGGTGTAGGATGAAGATGGTCTCTCTCAAACAACCCTGCAACCAAATAACAAAAAGTCTCTTGTGTCCCCAACACACCCAATACAATGGTAATTTGTATAGGTGCACTAGTTCGGCGAAGAGATGGTGATACAAGTGCAAAATAGATAGTAGATATAGGTTTTTGTAATCTGAAATAATAAAAACAGCAAGGTAGCAAGCAATAAAAGTGAGCGTAAACGGTATTGCAATGGTAGGAAACAAGGCCTAGGGTTCATACTTTCACTAGTGCAAGTTCTCTCAACAATAATAACATAGATAGAACATATGACAAGCCCTCAACATGCAACAAAGAGTCACTCCGAAGCCACTAATAGCGAAGAACAAACGTAGAGATTATGGTCGGGTACGAAACCACCACAAAGCTATTCTTTCGGATCGATCTATAAAAGAGTTCGTACTAGAATAACACCTTAAGATACAAATCAACCAAAACCTAATGTCACCTAGATATTCCATTGTCACCTCAAGTATCCGTGGGCATGATTATACGATATGCATCACACAATCTCAGATTCATCCAACCAACATAAAAGTACTTCAAAGAGTGCCCCAAAGCTACTACCGGAGAGTCAAGAACGTGTGCCAACCCCTATGCATAGGTTTCCAAGTGTCAGAAAACCCGCGAGTTGATCACAAAAACATACATCAAGTGGCACATGATATCCCATTGTCACCACAGATAATCACGGCAAGACATACATCAAGTGTCTCATAAAGACTCAATCCGATAAGAAAACTTCAAAGGGGAAACTCAATTCATCACAAGAGAGTAGAGGGGGAGAAACATCATAAGATCCAACTACAATAGCAAAGCTCGGGATACATCAAGATCGTGCCATAGATGGAACACGAGAGAGAACACGAGAGAGAGAGAGATCAAACACAAAGCTACTGGTACATACCCTCAGCCCCAAGGGTGAACTACTCCCTCCTCATCATGGATAGCGCCGGGATGATGAAGATGGCCTCCGGTGATGGGATCCCCCTCCGGCAGGGTGCCGGAACGGGGTCCCGATTGGTTTTTGGTGGCTACAGAGGCTTGCGGCGGCGGAACTCCCGATCTATCTTCTCTTCTGGAAGTTTTAGGGTACGTAGGTATATATGGGTGTAGGGGGTACGTCAATGGACCCTCGGGGTGCTCACGAGGTAGGGGGCGCGCCTAGGGGGGAGGGCGCGCCCCCACCCTCGTGGGCAGCCCGGGGATCCCCTGATGTGCACTCCAAGCCCATCTGGCTGGTTTCCTTCCAAAATTAACTTCTCCAGTTGATTTCGTTCCGTTTTGTCTCCGTCTGATATTCCTTTTCCTCGAAACACTGAAATAGGCATAAAACAACAAATCTGGGTTGGGCCTCCGGTTAATAGGTTAGTCCCAAAAATAATATAAAAGTGGATAATAAAGCCCAATATTGCCTAAAATAGTAGATAAAGTAGCACGGAGCAATCAAAAATTATAGATACGTTGGAGACGTATCAAGCATCCCCAAGCTTAATTCCTGCTCGTCCTCGAGTAGGTAAATGATAAAAAAGAATTTTTGATGCGGAGTGATACTTTGGCATAATTTCAATGTAAATCTTCTTAATTGTGACACGAATATTCAGATCCGAAAGATTCAAGACAAAAGTTCATATTGACACAAAAATAATAATACTTCAAGCATACTAATCAAAGCAATCATGTCTTCTCAAAATAACATGGCCAAAGAAAGTTATCCCTACAAAATCGTATAGTCTGGCTATGCTCCATCTTCCCCACACAAAGTATTTAAATCATGCACAACCCCGATGACAATCCAAACAATTGTTTCATACTTTAACATTTTCAAAACTTTTTCAATCTTCACGCAATACATGAGTGTGAGCCATGGACATAGCACTATAGGTGGAATAGAATAGTGGTTGTGGAGAAGACAAAAAGAGGGAAGATAGTCTCACATCAACTAGGCGTATCAACGGGCTATGGAGATGCCCATCAATATATATCAATGTGAGTGAGTAGGGATTGCCATGCAACGGATGCACTAGAGCTATAAGTATATGAAAGCTCAACAAAAGAAACTAAGTGGGTGTGCATCCAACTCGCTTGCTCACGAAGACCTAGGGCATTTTGAGGAAGCCCATCATTGGAATATACAAGCCAAGTTCTATAATGAAAAATTCCCACTAGTATATGAAAGTGACGAAATGAGAGACTCTCTATCATGAAGATCATGGTGCTACTTTGAAGCACAAGTGTGGTAAAAGGATAGTAGATTGTCCCTTCTCTCTTTTTCTCTCATTTTATATTTTTTTATATTTTTTATTTGGGCCTTTCTTTTTTTATGGCCTCTTTTTTTTATTTGGGCTTCTATGGCCTCTATTATTTTATTTTTTCGCCCGGAGTCTCATCCCGACTTGTGAGGGAATCATAGTCTCCATCATCCTTTCCTCACTTGGGACAATGCTCTAATAATGATGATCATCACACTTTTATTTTTCTTACAACTCAACAATTACAACTCGATACTTAGAACAAAGTATGACTCTATATGAATGCCTCCGGCGAGGTACCGGGATATGCAATGAATCATGAGTGACATGTATGAAAGAATTATGAATAGTGGCTTTGCCACAAATACGATGTCAACTACATGATCATGCTAGCAATATGACAATGATGGAGCGTGTCATAATAAACGGAACGGTGGAAAGTTGCATGGCAATATATCTTGGAATGGCTATGGAAATGCCATGATAGGTAGGTATGGTGGCTGTTTTGAGGAAGGTTTATGGTGGGTGGATGATACCGGCGAAAAGTGCGCGGTATTAGAGAGGCTAGCAATGGTGGAAGGATGGGAAAAAGTGCGTATAATCCATGGACTCAACATTAGTCATAAAGAACTCATATACTTATTGCAAAAATCTAGAAGTTATCAAAGCAAAGTATTGCGCGCATGCTCCTAGGGGGATAGATTGGTAGGAAAAGACCATCGCTCGTCCCCGACCGCCACTCATAAGGAAGACAATCAATAAATAAATCATGCTCCGAGTTCATCACATAACGGTTCACCATACGTGCATGCTACGGGAATCACAAACTTTAACACAAGTATTTCTCAAATTCACAACTACTCAACTAGTATGAATCTAATATCATCACCTTCATATCTCAAAACAATTATCAAGCATCAAACTTATCTTAGTATTCAATGCACTCAAAAGAAAGTTTCACATATCTTGAATACCAAGTATATTAACATTAAGAAAATTACCATGCTATTAACGACTCTCAAAATAATCTAAGTGAAGCATGAGAGATCAATAGTTTCTTTAAAACAAATCCACCACCGTGCTCTAAAAGATATAAGTGAAGTACTAGAGCAAAAATTATCACGCTCAAAAGATATAAGTGAAGTAATATGAGCAAAAACTATCAAGCTCAAAATATATAGGTGAAGCACATAGAGTATTCTAGCAAATTCCAATTTGTGTAAGGATCTCTCTCATTAAGGAATTTCAGATCTTGATACTTATTCAAACAGCAAGCAAAGCTAAAGAAAACTACATTGCAAGGATAGCCCAACTCATGTGAAGAAGCAAACACTTAGGCTCAACCGATAGTTGTTGAAGAAGAAAGGTGGGATGCCTACCGGGGCATCCCCAAGCTTAGATGCTTGAGACTTCTTGAAATATAATCTTGGGGTGCCTTGGGCATCCCCAAGCTTGAGCTTTTGTGTCTCCTTAATTCCTCTCATATCATGGTTTCTCTTTTTATCAGAAGCTCCATTGACAACAAACTCAACAAGAACTTGTGAGATAGGTTAGTATAAACCAATGCAAAACCTTATCATTTTCTACTGTAACAAATCACTAATATCATTATTCAACATTGAATACTAAATGACTCTGCATATTTAATACTCCTATCACCAAATAGAATCATTAAACAAGCAAACATATGCAAACAATGCAACCATAACTGCAATCTGCCAAAACAGTACAGTCTGTAAAGAATGCAAGAGTCATCATACTTCCTTAACTCCAAAAATTATGAACTAAAATTCCCACTGTAATAAATTTATCAGAGCTCAGTATGCAAAAAGACCCAACATTATACCACTCTCTGACTTTTCTAAGGAATTTTTGCAACAGCGGTAAACTTTCTGTTTTCAAACAGCAACATGCAAACTAGCAAAGTAAGCATGGCAAAGGCTATCCTTGACTTTTTTTATTGAAACTAAAGAGGCAAAACACAATTCTAACTAACAGAAAGCAAAAACTAACAAAATAAAATGACACTCCAAGCAAAACACATATCATGTGGCGAATAAAAATATAGCTCCAAGTAAAGTTACCGATGAACGAAGACGAAAGAGGGGATGCCTTCCGGGGCATCCCCAAGCTTAGTTTCTTGGTTGTCCTTGAATATTACCTTGGGGTGCCTTGGGCATCCCCAATCTTAGGCTCTTTCCACTCCTTATTCCATTGTCCATCGAATCGTTACCCAAAACTTGAAAACTTCAACCACACAAAACTCAAAACAAAACTCGTAAGCTCCGTTAGTATAAGAAAATAAAAGCACCACTTAAGTACTGTAATGAACTCATTCTAAATTCATATTGGTGTAATATCTACTGTACTCCAACTTATCTATGGTTCATACCCTCCGATACTACTCATAGATTCATCAAAATAAGCAAGCAACACATAGAAAACAGAATCTGTGAAAAACAGAACAGTCTGTAGTAATATGTGTAAAACGTATACTTCTGGAAGACCAAAAATTATGAAATAAATTGCTGGACCTGAGAAATTTGTCTATTAATAATCTGCAAAAAGAATCAACCTAAAAGCACTCTCCAGTAAAAAATGGCAGCTAATCTCGTGAGTGCTAAAGTTTCTGTTTTTCACAGCAAGTTCACATAAACTTCACCCAAGTCTTCCCAAAGGTTCTACTTGGCACTTTATTGAAACAAAAGCTATAAAACATGATTACTACAGTAGCATAATCACGTGGACACACAAAAACAGTAAGGATATATATTGGGTTGTCTCCCAACAAGCGCTTTTCTTTAATGGCTTTTAGCTAGGCATGATGATGATAATGATGCTCACATAAAAGATAAGAATTGAAACATAACGGGAGCATCAGGAAGCATATGACTAGCACATTTAAGTCTAACCCACTTCCTATGCATAGGGATTTTGTGAACAAACAACTTATGAGAACAATAATCAACTATCATAGGAAGGTAACACAAGCATAGATTTAAGAATTTAAGCACATAGAGAGGAAACTTGACATTATTGCAATTCCTACAAGCATATGTTCCTCCCTCATAATAACTTTCAGTAGCATCATGAATTAATTCAACAATATAACCAGCACCTAAAGCATTCTTTTCATGATCTACAAGCATATAAAATTTACTACTCTCCACATAAGCAAAATTCTTCTTTATAGCATACGTATCATCACAATAATCATCATAGATAGGAGGCATGCTTTCATCATAGTAAATTTGCTCATCATTCAAAAATTTAGTACTAAACATTCTAAAGATTTCTTCTTCAAGCACTTGAGCACAATTATCCTTTCCATCATACTCACGAAAGATATTAAAAAGGTGAAGTGTATGAGACAAACTCAACTCCATTTTTTTTGTAATTTTCTTTTATAAACTAGACTAGTGCTAAAACAAGAAACAAAAAGTTTCAATTGCAAGATCTAAAGATATACCTTCACTTACCTAGCCTCCCCGGCAATGGCGCCAGAAAAGAGCTTGATGTCTACTACACAACCTTCTTCTCGTAGACGTTGTTGGGCCTGCAAGTGCACAGGTTTGTAGGACAGTAGCAAATTTTCCTCAAGTGGATGACCTAAGGTTTATCAATCCGTAGGAGGCGTAGGATGAAGATGGTCTCTCTCAAACAACCCTGCAACCAAATAACAAAAAGTCTCTTGTGTCCCCAACACACCCAATACAATGGTAATTTGTATAGGTGCACTAGTTCGGCGAAGAGATGGTGATACAAGTGCAAAATAGATAGTAGATATAGGTTTTTGTAATCTGAAATAATAAAAACAGCAAGGTAGCGAGCGATAAAAGTGAGTGTAAACGGTATTGCAATGGTAGGAAACAAGGCCTAGGGTTCATACTTTCACTAGTGCAAGTTCTCTCAACAATAATAACATAGATAGAACATATTACAAGCCCTCAACATGCAACAAAGAGTCACTCCGAAGCCACTAATAGCGGAGAACAAACGTAGAGATTATGGTCGGGTACGAAACCACCACAAAGCTATTCTTTCGGATCGATATATAAAAGAGTTCGTACTAGAATAACACCTTAAGATACAAATCAACCAAAACCCTAATGTCACATAGATACTCCATTGTCACCTCAAGTATCTGTGGGCATGATTATACGATATGCATCACACGATCTCAGATTCATCCAACCAACATAAAAGTACTTCAAAGAGTGTCCCAAAGCTACTACCGGAGAGTCAAGAACGTGTGCCAACCCCTATGCATAGGTTTCCAAGTGTCACGAAACCCACAAGTTGATCACCAAAACATACATCAAGTGGCACATGATATCCCATTGTCACCACAGATAATCACGGCAAGACATACATCAAGTGTTCTCATAAAGACTCAATCCGATAAGAAAACTTCAAAAGGGGAAACTCAATTCATCACAAGAGAGTAGAGGGGGAGAAACATCATAAGATCCAACTACAATAGCAAAGCTCGGGATACATCAAGATCATGCCATAGATGGAACATGAGAGAGAACACGAGAGAGAGAGATCAAACACATAGCTACTGGTACATACCCTCAGCCCCAAGGGTGAACTACTCCCTCCTCATCATGGATAGCGCCGGGATGATGAAGATGGCCTCCGGTGATGGGATCCCCCTCCGGCAGGGTGCCGGAACGGGGTCCCGATTGGTTTTTGGTGGCTACAGAGGCTTGCGGCAGCGGAACTCCCGATCTATCTTCTCTTCTAGAAGTTTTAGGGTACGTAGGTATATATGGGTACATGGGGTATGTCGGTGGACCCTCGGGGTGCTCACGAGGTAGGGGGGAGGGCGCGCCCCCCACCCTCGTGGGCAGCCCGGGGATCCCCTGACGTGCACTCCAAGCCCATCTGGTTGGTTTCCTTCCAAAATTAACTTCTCCAGTTGATTTCGTTCCGTTTTGACTCCATCTGATATTCCTTTTCCTCGAAACACTGAAGTAGGCATAAAACAACAAATCTGGGCTGGGCCTCCGGTTAATAGGTTAGTCCCAAAAATAATATAAAAGTGGATAATAAAGCCCAATATTGCCTAAAACAGTAGATAAAGTAGCATGGAGCAATCAAAAATTATAGATACGTTGGAGACGTATCACACAACATGCGGGTCGTCATCAACCCGCCCCGATTCAGCCAGCGGCGTCAGTAGAGCGAGGGACAGGGCTTCCTTTCAGCTCTTGGGGAGTGCCGTGTCTCATCCCGGCTCTCCGTAATGTGCGGTTGCCCAAGGATTTCAAAGGGCCACGCAAGGTGCCTAATTATATCGCGGATCAGCCCCCCGAGGTGTGGGTTGAGAGTTATGGGATGGCAATGGAGATGCTAGATGTGGATGAAGCGGCGTGTGCAAAGTACTTCACCATGATGCTAGAAGGAATGGCTCGCACCTGGTTGAAGAGCCTGCCTGCTAACTCGATCAATTCGTGGGATGAGTTGAAGGCCAAGTTCATAGCAAACTTCAAAGATACATGCAAGCAGCCTATGTCCATTGTAGATCTGGCGACTTGTGTCTAAGGAGAGAATGAATCAACAACCCATTGGGTGCGTCGGGTTTCAGAAATTTTGCACTCGTCAGGCCGCATCAATCCGGATACAGCAATTGTGACGTTGGAGGGCAATTGCCGGTTTAAGTCACTTAAAATGAAGTTGGGACGACTCAAGCGTCACTGCAATGATATGGGAACACTCATGGCGGCTCTGGTTAAATATGCTGATTCTGATAATACCAAGGACCCTGATTCTGATGAAGAGAAACAGGAGAAGGGAAATAAGAATGCCGGTTCAAAGGGACAGCATAACCAGGCGGGCCACCGAAATAATGGTAAGCGTAAAGCGAACAATTCCGATTCTGTGGCTAACACCAGTATGCAGGGTAATATGCAGCGCCGTAAGGGTAAACCGCCCCAACGCGGTGGAGGAATGAATCTGGAACGCCTGTTAAACCAGCCTTGCCCAAAGCACGGGACAAAGGAAGCTCCGGCCACACACCTTTGGAAGGATTGCCACATCATGAGGGAATTCAAAAACTCTGATCTTTTCCGGTATGATCAAGGTCCATCTGGTGGTTCCGGTCCAGGATTTCATGGGCCAGGTTACGGTGGTGGTGGTTCAAACTCAGAGTTTCAGAATAATCAGGGCAATCAGAATAACCAAGGTGGTAACCATCAACAGGGTAATCAGGGGAATCAGCAGCAGTCGGGTTATCAGAGCAACCCAAAACAGTTAAACGGTGGACAATATCACGTCTTCACTACTAGCTTGTGCAAGCGCGATCAGAAACTCCATAAAAGGGCAATGAACTCTCTTGAACCGGCGGTGCCCCGTTATCTACGCTGGTCTGAGCCGCCTATTGTCTGGAGTAGAGAGGATCATCCGCCCCGGGTTGACAATCCGGGTCACCTAGCTTTGGTAGTTGCATCGCAGGTGGGAGGTTATAAGTTCACTAAGGTGCTCATGGACGGAGGGAGCAGTATCAATATCTTGTACTATGAAACCTTCCGGCATATGGGGTTGACAGATAAGAATCTTAGACCGTCAAACACCATTTTCCACGGAGTGGTGCCTGGTAAATCGGCTTACCCAGTTGGTAAGATAGCTCTGGAGGTGGTTTTCGGAGATGATCATGATTCTAGGTCCGAGACGTTGACCTTTGAAGTGGTCAAGATCAGAAGTCCGTACCATGCTTTATTTGGACGGCCGGTTTATGCTAAATTCATGGCAAGGCCGTGTTATGTTTATCTGCAGCTCAAAATGCCGGGTCACAAGGGGACCATCACGGTTCATGGTAGACGTAAGATTGCTCTGGAGTGTGAGGAAGGTGATGCGGCGTATGCTGAATCGGTTTGTGCAATGGAAGAGTTGAAGTTTTATAAGGACAATGTTGATCCGGCAGACATGACCTCTCTAAAGAAGCCCACTACAGAGCATGATCCGGCTTTGAAATTCAAATCGGCCGATGAGACTAAATTGGTGGACTTTGTTCCGGGCGATTCATCCAAGCAGTTCAGCATCAGCGCCAACTTGGATCCCAAATAGGAAAGCGCGCTCATCGAGTTCATCCGTGAGAACCGGGACATCTTTGCATGGAAGCCTTCTAACATGCCAGGTGTATCAAGGGAACTCGCTGAGCACACTCTTAATATTGATCTGAAGTTCAAACCGGTCAAACAGTTTCTTCGCCGCTTTAATGAGGAGCGGCGCAAGGCCATTGGAGAAGAGGTAGCCCGACTCCTGGCAGCAGGGTGTGGAAGTGTTTCAGCCAGAGTGGTTGGCTAATCCAATGCTGGTACTTAAGAAAAACGGCACTTGGCATATGTGTGTGGATTACACAGATTTGAACAAAGCTTGCCCGGCTGATCCCTTTGCCCTCCCTCGTATTGATCAAATAATTGATGCTACGGCGGGTTGTGAGCGTTTGAGTCTTTTGGATGCTTATTCCGGTTATCATCAGATCAAGATGGCAGTTAAGGACCAGGAGAAGACAACTTTCATTACTCCCTTTGGAGCCTTCTGCTATGTATCCATGCCTTTTGGGCTCAAGAGTGCCTAGGCAACTTATCAACGTTGTGTGCAGAATTGTCTTCATACTCAGATTGGGCACAATGTTCATGCCTATGTGGATGATATTGTGGTCAAATCCAGGAAAACAGAGACGCTCATCTCTGATTTGCAAGAAATCTTTGATAATCTTAGAATTTATAAAATGATGCCTAATCCGGCTAAGTGTGTTTTTGGTGTACCGGCTAGCAAGCTCTTGGGTTTTCTGGTGTCCAACCGGGGCATTGAGGCTAATCCAGAAAAGATCAAGGCTAACACATCTCTGGCTAAACCGGCATGTATTAATGATGTTCAACGTTTGGCGGGTCGTATTGCGGCTTTGAGCCGGTTTATCAGCAGGTTGGGAGAGAAGGCGATTCCTCTGTACCAGAGGTTGAAGAAGACAGACAATTTTGTCTGGAGCGAGGCTGCTGATGCGGCGTTTGAAGACTTGAAGCAGTTGGCTGAACCGCCGGTTCTTGCTACTCCAGTTGATAAGGAGCCACTACTGTTATATGTGGCTGCTAATGCCCGGGCTGTCAGTGTTGCTATTGTGGTAGAGCGCAAGGAGGCTGGGAAGGAATACCCGGTTCAAAGGCCGGTTTATTATATCGGCGAAGTGCTCATTGAGTCGAAGCAAAGATATCTGCATTGGAAGAAGCTGGTGTATGGGGTTTTTATGGCAAGTTGGAAGCTTAAACAGTACTTTCAAGGTCATCCCATCACGGTGGTCAGTTCTGCTCCTTTGGGGGATATAATCCAGAACAGGGAGGCAACTGGCCGGGTTGCTAAGTGGGCTATTGAGCTTGGACCACACGGTTTGAAGTACATGCCTCGAACAACAATCAAGTCCCAGGCCCTTGTGGATTTCATCAATGATTGGACAGAGTTGCAGATACCGGAGGACAAACCGGACAATACATACTGGACTATTCACTTTGACGGGTCCAGGCAATTGAAGGCCCGGGGGCTGGAATTGTCCTTACTTCCCCTCGAGGTGATAAAATTCATTATGTTCTTCGCTTAATGTTCCCTTGTACTAACAATGCAGCTGAGTATGAAGCCTTACTCCATAGTCTTCGAGTGGCTAAGGAGATGAACTTGAGCCAAGTACGATGCCTTGGAGATTCTGATCTGGTGGCTCAACAAGTTTCTGGCACTTGGGACACTAAAGATCCCCTCATGGCGGCTTACAGGCGAGAAGTGGATGTTGTGGCTGGTCACTTCAAAGGTTATAAGGTTGAGCACATTGATCGGCGTAAAAACGAAGCAGCTGATGCTTTAAGCCGGCTGGGATCTCAGCGTAAACCGGTGCCACCCAATACCTTTCTGGATGTCCTGCATAATCCGTCGGTTCAACTGCCCACAGAGGAGGACCTCACTATTCCTGATCCGGAGGCACAGTTGGTGGCCGCTTTACATATCATTCCGGATTGGACGGTTCCATACTTGGCGTATATGAACCGGGGCGAGTTACCAGAAGATGAAGTTCTGGCCAGACAGATAGTCCGGCGATCCAAGTCCATGACAATCATCAATGGCGAGTTGCATCATTGCAGTGTTTCAGGGGCGTTTCAGCGTTGCATCTCTCCCGAAGAAGGCTGTGAGATTTTACGCAAGATCCACGAAGGAGACTATGGTCATCATGCCGGTTCAAAATCCTTGGTGGCTAAAGCTTTTCGTCATGGTTTTTACTGGTTGACGGCTCATGCTGATGCTGAGGACCTGGTAAAGCGGTGTGATGCTTGTCAGAAGTTTGCACGCCGAGCTCACGTTCTGGCTCAGGAGCTACGGATGATTCCTATCACCTGGCCGTTTGCCACTTGGGGGCTTGACATGGTAGGGCCTTTCAAGCAATCCAAAGATAAGAAGACCCACCTGTTGGTGGCGGTTGAAAAATTTACTAAATGGGTTGAAGCGGAGCCAGTAAGCAAATGTGACGTAGCCACGACGGTTCAATTCATCAAAAAGGTGATCTTTCGTTTTGGTTTTCCACATAGCATCATCACAGATAATGGCACGAACCTTTCCAAAGGTGAGATGGAGGAATTTTGTCAACGAGAGCACATCCGGCTTGATGTAGCGTCCGTGGCTCACCTCCAGTCTAATGGTCAAGCTAAAAGAGCTAATCAGGAGATTTTAAAGGGTATAAAGCCCCGGCTCATGGTCCCTTTGAAGCGGACGCCGGGTTGTTGGGTGGAAGAACTACCATCTGTGTTATGGAGCATAAACACCACCCCAAACTGATCAATAGGTTATATGCCCTTCTTTATGGTCTACGGAGCAGAGGCGGTTCTCCCAGTGACATTCGTCATGATTCGTCCCGGGTTGCCAATTATGTTGAAGCGGACAATGAGCAAGCTCGCCAGGAGGTGCTAGACCTGTTAGATGAGAATCGGGACATGGCTTTGGCTCGTTGGGCGGTTTACCAGCAAGACCGGCGACGTTATCACAGCCGCCGGATTAAAACAAGAACCTTTCAAGAAGGCGATTTAGTGCTCTGGCTCATCCAAGATCAGACCGATATGCACAGTTATCCCCACCTTGGGAAAGACCCTTTGTGGTCAGCAAGAATCTGCACAACGGATCATACTACCTCATTGACGTTCGAGAAGACTCACGCAGTTCTGAGGAGGAGACCCGGCGGCCATGGAACGTAGCTCTCCTTTGGCCTTACTACACCTGAGCTACAGGCTCTCATTATGTACATATTATGACAATGTATATATTATGCTCAATATAATAAACCGGCATCCTTGCTACAAGCAGGGCCTCTGCCGTTCTTCTCATATTTTCTGGTTACAAGGGGGCTTCTGCTTCCAAAGCGATGACCCGTTTTTATCCATTAAACTGGCTATCATGCCATCATACAGCTTGGGAGCTTCACACCCAAGGGGCCAAAGAGAGTTCTGTTGCTAAAAGCGCGACTCAAACATAGGCACCCATTGAGCACAGCTCACAAAGTTACTTGGGGGCTCTTTGTGTAAAGTAACAAAGAGTTTGAAAGGACCCTTGTAACCGGGTATCGACCCACGGCTTGGAAGCCTGGTGTATTCACCTAAAACCCCGGGTTAACCTGCCTTCATCAAGTAAGCCACTCCTATCCAGGTAATCCTGGCACGACCCGCCGAACGTTTGACAAGTTACTCTCACTGAGACCCTGAACTTGTCAAAGTTAAAACGATGATTGGTTAGTTGGAGGCCCATCATAAAGGCTTTGTCAAATGGTTTAACTCAGCGGCCTGGCAGCCCACGAAAAGCCTCGAATTTGGGCCTGGCAGCCCTCGAAAAGCCTCGACTACATGTTTTATTTGCTTTCGCTTTTTTACAAGTTTTATCTTTATTGATCCACTTTTGAAGTAAACCGGCATCTTTCGACCCGGCCAGACTATATGTCCTCATCTCAATCCAGGCGTTTTTAACCCGGTGTGGCTTACAGATATCAGCTGTTGAGCATATAATCAAGGGTGAACCGGCATCTTTTAATCCGGTCTGGTATTGAACCAGAATGATCATCCGGTGTTTATCTATACACGGTATGGCTTATTACGCACCAGCATAATATGGTGGGTACCTTCCAACACCCAAAGTTGGGTTTTCACCCTTACTAAACGAGTTGGTGGACCAACAAGAGTGATTTAATATCACAGGTATGATATGATTCATATTTCAGTACCTTATAAACCTTTATGAGGATTCTGTTTCTGTATTGGGTATCATAACCCATCCGGTGGTAAACTGCCAGGACATGTTTAAGTATTTAACATGTAGATAGCAGGACTTATACAACATACCAAGACAAATAAAGCATAGCAATATCATGCTGGATTAAAATATCAAGTGGCATTGCACAATGGCAGCAAATCAAAGTATGCCAACTAGCCTATTGCAAGGCGCTTTAAGGCCCAAAACAAGTGATTGTTCTTTACACAGAACACAATCTGTGAATATCAATCCAGTTGCCGGATTAAGACTCATCACCGGGTTGACGACAGGTTGATGGATCTTCTGGTGTCGGTTCAGCCTCCTCCTCCCCATCCAGTGGCTGGAAGTCAACGGTGGTCCAATCAATCCGGGTTAAAGCTTGAAAGACATCCTCTTCACTTATAAGTTCGGATGGATCAACGTCAGGGGCGTAAGTGTGCTTACGGATTGGCGGGATAAGATTTTGCACTTCCTTCACAGCAGTGTCAATCCGTTGTTTGTTGGCATCATAGAAGGACCGATGAACAGTCAAATTAGCTTCTTCCGCCAATTGACTTGCCAAAGGACGCATCTCCTTTGTCAGGGCTTTGAGGGCTTCATTACCAAATTCTGCCCCATTTTCTTGTTCACCGGGATAGCCCTTGGCAATATCAACTGGATCTAGGTCAGCTATCCATGCTTTGGCTCGAGTAAGTGCCAACAAAGTGCCAGCCCTGACAGCGGATCGCTTCATCTCCTCTATCTACGCCGGCGTCATTGATAACCTTGCTAGAGTGTCCTTGATCAATGTTGGTGCCGGTTTGTTGTATGAGACTGCATAGATAACCCATTGGGCACCGGTATACAGTTGCTCTATCAACGTATATGCTGCCTTCAGCTTCATCCGCATGTTAGCGCCCAGATGAGCAACACAGCCACCTATAACGGTTTAAAACTTTGATGTTAAACCGGCAATTTCAAAGATGGTTATTCAAGAAATCTTGACAAGAGTATTTACCAAATATTGCAGAGGTCATGGCATTTACTTGGCGCTTCAACCCAGTTAGCTCTTCCGCCACCGGTTTAAGAGCTGACTCGGCGTCTTCAGCCCGCTTCAACAATGTAGTCTTTTCAGTTTCCCAGCTAGCACGTTCATTCTTGAACCCTTCCTTAAGTTGTTCCATGGCTGTCAAAGCGGTTTTAAGCTCATCCTTGGCCTTGGAAGTCTCTGGTTGCTGGGACTTGATATTCTCTTGAAGATCGGCAATTTTGGAGTCTTTGTTGTTTATATTGGCCTGCATAGATCAGATGATGATGATATTTTTCTCAAAGTCCCAAGCATATAACCATTTATACACTTGGCACTTGGGGGCTAATGAGGAATGCTTTTTCTTACTGATTATTTAAAAAGTCCCAAGGCTCAATACAAGTATGAATCTTGGCACTTGGGGGCTAATGCATATTTGATCAAAAAGTACAAAGGCGAAAGGAGTTGGCAAAATGAATATTGGATCATGAAGTCCTGGTTCACCTTGATAAGGTTAAACCGGCCCTAGGGGGCTACTCAATTGAAGCATTCTTTATTCACAAGTCCCGGTTTGTCTTCAAGAGACAAACCGACCCTTGGGGCCTACAATGGAGATATACAAAACAAGCAAGATTAAAGTGCTTGGAAAGTTACCTCATAGCGCTCCTTCATCATGTTCACCAAGCTGGCCTCATAATCTCGGCTTGTGTAGAGGCGATGTAAGAAGCTGGAATGAAGTTCTTCGGTAGTAAAGTTGACATAACTGGATAAATCTGTCTTCTCTTTCCCCTTGCCCATAGCAACAAATTCTTCCTTGGCGGTATGCTTTGCCAGGACAACCGGATTGCCAGGACTGGTGTGACCTGTACCAGTGATAATAACATCATCATCGCCACCTTTTGACGGACTTGGCGGATTGACGGTATCCCTGGCTAGGCTCGGCGGATTAGCAGCTGGGCTTGGCGGATTAGCAGCTGGGCTCGGCGGATCAGCAGCTGGACTTGGAGGCGTAGCATGCGGGCTTGATGGACCAACATGCATAGCCAGTCAGCTTCCGGCGGATTAGCATCAGTGGCTGGATCTTCTGGGGCAGAGTCATCCATGACAACCTCAGTGTTTCTACCAGCATCTTCTGGGGTCTTCTCCGGTTCAACTTCATCAGTGGGGCCACTGGTCTTGGCTTTCTTGCTCAGTCGGGCCTTAGCACTACAATATCAAAACAAAAGATTAGTATGGTAAACCGACGCATGAAGAAAAAAGCTAAAGGACAGTATGCTTACCCAGTGACGGTCTTGAGGGGAGGCAATTGCGTGGTTGATGAGTCGCCAGATGAAGAGTTAGAAGTTACCTGATAATTTGAATCAGACGGATTAAGTGGGTATCGGAAGCAACCCGCCAAGGGACAAGGTTTATTAAAAGAGGAAGAGACCTCTGGACGACGTTTCTGAGGTGGAGTGTCTGGTAAACCGGAGGAAGTGACTTGTTGGCCACTGTGCCGGGTTGTGTGACGACCTTCATGTTGCTGTGTCTTCAAAGAAAATTTTGGATCCAAATGAGCAAGAGGGTGAGAGCGTTTTACTTTTCGAACTGCACGGCGAAATTTTTGAACCGGCACGAGATCTGAACCAGAGTAAAGGGAGATTACCTCAACATGATCAGCGCGGCTGGCTTCCGCATCATCTTGGTAATAGTCATTGTTAATAAGGTGTATGAAAAAGGAGCCAAGGGAGTCAAGTTCTACCTCTTGATACGATTCTTCGATATCTTCGGGCGGATCAGCGGACTCGGCGATTTTCCTCTTGGCTGGTTTCTTTGTGACCTTGCTTTTGGCACGAGGAGCCCTCGCTGGTTTATCTTGAGTTTTCCTCTTCCAGAAGGAATCTTTGGCCTGTAAAAATTAAACAAAGGATTATTATAGCAGTGTTAAAGCGGAGACGGATAAAAAAAGCGCAAGGTTAAAGTTTTTACCGCTGGCAGTTTATTGGAGGCATAAAAAGGGAGCAGCCCAGTTTGGCTGCATGCAGCGATCTATTCGTCAAGCATCTTCTTCACACATTCAGTGACTTCATCATCAGTCATTTCTATTTCAATAAACCGTTGAGGATCCTTGGCATCGCCGGTATACTCATGCATCAATCCGAAGTGGCGGCTTAAAGGCAGGATATGCCACGAAACCCAGTAGCGAACGAGGTCAACACCAGTCAAACTGTTGGCTAGGAGAGCCCGGAGCTTGGCGAGTTGAGATGCATAAGCTTGTCGTTCCTTGGCAGTTAGTCGTTGCGTTAACGGGTGGCCGTTGCTAAGCCGGTGAGCACGGTAACCTGGGAAAGGATTTTCTCCAGCAGGGGCGGTGTTCTAACAATAAAACCATGTTTGATTCCAGTCTTTGGGATGGTTGTGGTGTTTTGCATGAGGGAAATCAACTTCTTTCCTCTTCTGGATGGACACCCCACCAAGTTCAGTGTTGGGACCATCAGAGAACTCAGTTCGGCGGTTTAGATGGAAAAAGTCCTGGAAGAGCTCAACAGATGGTTCTTCTTGAAGGTAAACTTCACAGAATAATTGAAAATTGCATATGTTGGACACGGAATTCGGTCCAATATCCTGTGGATGGAGTTGAAAGCTAGCAAGGACATCCCGGAGAAACTTTGATCTGGGAGGGCTGAATCCCCGGTCTAGGTGCTACATGAACACAATCACTTCTCCATCTTGAGGCTCAGGAGGGCACTCAGAGCCAGGAACTCGCGAATGAAGGACATTTTTTGAGGCTAAAGTGCCAGTTACAACATATCCATTGATTTGCGTTTCCGTGATCCGGGAAGGAACCCAGTTGCAAGCGGAGAATTGCTTGGTCATCTTGCAAAACAAAATGTAAAAGAAAAATGAAGGCCGGTTTATGATTGAAGGTTGATGTGCACTAATCGGTGTTAAACCAGGGAATTTGATCAAGGCATATATGTGAGTTAAACCGGAATTTACTACTCAAATCAAGATGGCGGTTTAAGTGAGGGCTAATGGCATATGGCGGATTATCAACTACTAAAGGTTAAACTGCCCTTAAGGAGAAGAGGCGGAGTTGAAATTTACTAAGTGTTTGGAGAAACAGGTTTCACAATATGGCAGTATAATTTTGGATCTACCGTGGTTCAGTAAAGAAATTTTTTTTGAGCCCTAGAATGGTGCTAAGAAGAACGGAGAAGGTCCAGATGGAGTTTTGTCCAGGAACAGCAAGACGCTGTGGTGCGGCAGACTAAGGTTATGGATCTAGCCGCAAAAGAAAACTATTAGGAATAGCTAGATTCAATAAAGAGGCTAAAGGAAAGGCGGAGAAGCACTGATGAATGTCGATGAACACAGATGAACCCGAAGCCCTAATGGAGATCTAGGATTACGGGAAGAAAGCTTACCAGGGCCACGCAGCAGTGGAGGAGTATCGCAGGAGCTCTGGTACGAACAGGGTGATGCAACGGCCTAGTCGATGCAGATTCGAGAATCGACGGCGGCGGCGGCGGCGCTTGAGCTCTTCGGGTCGCGAGGAGGAAGACGAGAGGCAAGGGGGAAAAATGGAAAGACCCCCCGGCCCTATTTATAAAGAAAAGGGGATAAACGGCAGGCGCAAGAATCAAGGGGCCTGAAGCGGCAAAAGGGGGTGCAGCTGTCGCCTCGATCTTCGGGATTTAATTAAGAGAAATGAATCTTCATAAATCTTTTTATGCAGAGATGACATCATGACGATTTACTGAAGTGACAGAAGATGACGTCACGGCAGTTCACCAAAGTTTATAGGGAAATGACAATATGGCGGTTTACAAAAATCATTAGAAGATGTTCACAGAATTTTTCTAAGTATTGAAGATTGACATGAACAGGTTCAAATCAATCTGGGGCCTAATGTTGAGGATATAACTACTGAGTGTAAACCGCCCAGGAAGGGCCGGTTCACGCTCAACTATACTGAAGCCCATGAAGATAAGAAGACAGTGCTTTACTGATAAAGTTTAGAGGCCCGAAGTCCAGAGGCGGATTAGGGCCCATAGTAGTAAACCATCAAGGTTGTATAACTTGTATTGTAAGATAGGGAAAGGGAGAGACCGAGCCGAACACTTGTATGAGTCAGCCTCGGGACTCTGTAAACCGGCCGAGCATCAACCTGTGTATATAAAGGGACGACCCGGCGGAGGTTCAGGGACAACAGACAACAACTCAAGACTCAGGCAAAGCGTATTTGCTCCCTGGTCATCGAAACCCCAATAATTCCATCACAACTAGACGTTGGCTTTTACCTTCATCGAAGGGGCCGAACTAGTATAAACTCTCGTGTCCCTTGTCCGGTTTTACCCCTTTAGGCTAATCTCGTTGCGATGGATCCACGACTAAGTCCTTCTACTAGGACATCTCACGTGATATTTCTAGGACAGTTCCCGCGCCCGAGCGCGCCGCCGCGGCCATCTCCACTGGTGGCCGCGCCTCCCCGGCCTCTCCCCGAGCCCCTCTGCGCCACCTCTCCTCCCCTCTGTCCGGTCCTGCTCCGGCGAACTCGACCTCGAGCCGATCTAGATCCATTCTCAAGGTTGACCCCGGATTTTCTCCAAGTCAATAAATTTTAGAATTCTGGTGTCCACTTTGACATGCCATAATTTCATGTGTGCTGCTCTGTTTTGTGCGTGTAATCTATCAAAATGTTCATTGTGAGATGCTCTTCATTTCATTCCATTGTGCCATGCTTGTTTGAGTCCATCTTGATGCCCCAGTCATCGTTGCAAGAGTGCTATATGATGTTAACTGCTGTCTGTTAACATAACTTGCTGTATTGTCTTTTTGAGTGCATTTTGTGTGTACATCCTATGAGCTTGATGTTTACATGAGTTTTGAGATACATCATGCCATATTTACAGATGTGCAATCCATGTATTTTTGTGAGTCTTGTAGTGAGTGCTTCGAGCTCGTGTAGTAGGGTACTTGCTATTTCTGTTTTGCTAGGCTGAATCTGTTTTATCATGATGCTACGTAAACCTGCTGCTACAAGTCATTCTATGCATAATCTGGAGATGTTCACTAAGGATATTTTGTTCTACATGTCATGCTATATCCATCCATGCCCCTGGTTGCATTTATAGCCTGCTGTAGCTTGTTGTAATCTTTCTCCAAAGGTGCTAAATAATGTTTCTGTCAGCCTGTTAACATGAAGTTCAGTATTTCCATGTGTATTGCTAGTGATCCATGTACCCTATGAACTTGATTTTGCCATTATTAGCTTCATAGATATTTCATCTTCCTGTTGGTCACCTTGTGATGCCATTTATTGCTTTGTGGTGAGTCGTACAAGCTCACCAACATGCCTACTTATCGTTGTTCCTGCCATGTCTGAATCTGTCATATTATTTGCCATGTTTGCATAGAGGCTACCATGTTTTCTGTTGATCTTTGGAATTAGTTCATTAAGGGAGTTTTGTTCTTTGTCTTTAATATTAGCATTCCATGCCTTTGTTTGCCATGCTAAGTTCCTGTAACATGTTGTTTGATAGCTCTAAATATTGCAACCTGATGTTATTTCTGCTAAGTCTGAAACTGTTATAATTTGAAATTTTGCCATGTCCTTTTGAGCATGTTATAATGTTTTCTGGAGATAGCTCAGTGTTCATGTTTTGTCATGCTTTACCTGTACTTCATGTACCAGCCTTCTTTTTTCTTGCTGAGGTGCTGTAGCATATTTTTTTGATGCTTGCTAGATGTCTAGTTGTTGTTTTGGACAGCTTGTCCTTTAAACTTGTTTCGTGTGTATGTGTTGAACCGTTGCTCCGTTTTGAGTGTGCTCTATATGAAACTTGCTTGATTTTGCATGAAGTTTCATATTATAATGTTGCATCCTTGTTTTGAGAGTGTTTGCTTGATGTTTGTATGCATTTTGCATCAATGCCATGTTTAACTTACTTTGCTCATATCTTCTAGGCCGTAGCTCCGAATTAAATGAACTTTATATGTAACTTGAGTAGAATCTCGTGTAGACCATCTTGGTGCATCTTAACTTGCTGTTTAACAACTTGAACATAAGGTTTATTCAGTTTTGGTCCAATTTCGAAACTTGCATATGAGGACCTACCGGATTTGTTAGATGTTGTTTCCGGCCTCATTTAACCTTGCTTTGATGTGTTGCTCTTGTATGCATCATCTCCTGCCATGAGTAACTTCATATAGTCTTTGTCATGCATCATACTTGGTTGAGCATCATGCCATGTCTATGTGTTGTGTGTTTACCTTGTTGTTTGCTTCTTTCCGGTTGTGCTCCTTCTCGTTTGTTCCTGTTTCGTTGTGATCGTGAGGATTCGTTCGTCTACGCTTGGTTCGTCTTCGTGGCTTCATATTCTTCATGTACTCGTTCTTCTTCCTAGCGGGATTTCAGGCAAGATGACCGCTATCCTGGATCTCACTTCTATCATTGGTATGCTAGTTGCTTCGTTCTATCGCTTTGCCGCGCTACCTACCTCTTGTTGATCAAGCCTCCCAAATTGCCATGTTAGTATCTAACCTTTTCACCCTTCCTAGCAAACCGTTGTTTGGCTATGTTACCGCTTTGCTCAGCCCCTCTTATAGCGTTGTTAGTTGCAGGTGAAGTTGAAGATTGCCCCATGATGGACAAGATTATGTTGTGATATCACAATATCTCTTATTTAATTAATGCATCTATATACTTGGTAAAGGGTGGAAGACTCGGCCTTATGCCTGGTGTTTTGTTCCACTCTTGCCGCCCTAGTTTCCATCATACCGGTGTTATGTTCCTTGATTTTGCGTTCCTTACGCAGTTGGGTGATTTATGGGACCCCCTTGACAGTTTGCTTTGAATAAAACTCCTCCAGCAAGGCCCAACCTTGGTTTTACATTTGCCTCACCTAGCCTTTTTCCCTTGGGAGTCACGCTCCCGAGGGTCATCTTTATTTACCCCCTCGGGCCAGTGCTCCTCGGAGTGTTGGTCCAAACTAGAGCACCGTGTGGGACCATCCCTTTGCAACTTGGGTTACGTCGGTACCTGTATGCTTTGCTTATCCGGTGTGTCCTGAGAGCGAGATACATGCGACTCCTGCTGGGATTGTCGACACATCAGGCGGCTTTGCTGGTCTTGTTTTACCATTATCGAAATGTCTTGTAAACCGGGATTCCGAGACTGATCGGGTCTTCCCGGGAGAAGGAATATCCTTCGTTGACCGTGAGAGCTTGTAATGGGCTAAGTTGGGACACCCCTGCAGGGTATAAACTTTCGAGAGCCGTGCCCACGGTTATGTGGCAGATGGGAATTTGTTAACGTCCGGTTGTAGATAACTTGACACTTGACTTAATTAAAACGCATCAACCGCGTGTGTAGCCGTGATGGTCTCTTTTCGGTGGAGTCCGGGAAGTGAACACGATTTTGGGTTATGTTTGAACGTAAGTAGTTTCAGGATCACTTCTTGATCATTGCTAGCTTCACGACCGTTCCGTTGTTTTTCTTCCCGCTCTCATTTGCGTATGTTAGCCACCATATATGCGTAGTCGCTGCTGCAACCTCACCACTCATCCATTCCTCTACCCATTAAGCTTTGCTAGTCTTGATACCCATGGTAATGGGATTTCTGAGTCCTCATGGCTCACAGTTTAGTACAACAACAGTTGCAGGTACAGGTTTGCGATGATCATGACGCGAGAGCGATGTTTGCTTGTTTTGGAGTTCTTCTTCTGCTTCCTCTTCGATCAGGGGATAGGTTCCAGGTCGGCAGCCTGGGCTAGCAAGGTGGATGCCGTTTGAGTTTTTGTTTGTGTTTCATCCGTAGTCGGATGATGCTCTTATGTATTGTATTGATGTATTCGTGTGGCATTGTATGCCTCTTGTATGTATCCCCATCTATTTATGTAATGTTGATGTAATGATATCCACCTTGCAAAAGCATTTCAATATGCGGGTCTATCCTTGGTGGGACCTTCGAGTTCCTCTTGGATAGGGTCGCATATTGGGCGTGACACCTAGCCCCCTCCGGTGTCTATATAAACCGGAGGGTTTAGTCCTTAGAGACAGAATCATAATCATCATAGGCTAGCTTCTAGGGTTTAGCCTCTACGATCTTGTGGTAGATCACCTCTTGTAATACTCATATCATCAAGATCAATCAAGCAGGAAGTAGGGTTTTACCTCCATCGAGAGGGACCGAACCTGGGTAAAACATCGTGTCCCTTGCCTCCTATTACCATTAGCCTTAGATGCACAGATCGGGACCCCCTACCGAGATCCGCCGGTTTTGACGCTGACATTGGTGCTTTCATTGAGAGTTCCTCTGTGTCGTTGCTGCAAGGCTCGATGGCTCCTTCAATCAAAAACAACGTGGTCCAGGGTGACACTTTTCTCCCCGGCAGATCTTCGTGTTCGGCGGCTTCGCACTGCGGGCCAATTCGCTTGGCCATCTGGAGCAGATCGACAGCTACGCCCCTGGCCATCAGGTCAGGTTCGGAAACTTGAACTACACGGCCGATGTCTGCGGAGACTTGATCTTCGACGGACTCGGGCCTATACCAGGAGCGCCGGACAGTCACGGCGAGCACGTCTTAGACCTGTTGTCTGACGATACTCGGGATATTGCACCCGCAGGAGTTCCGGACATAAATCTAGGGCAGATCACGTCGTCCGAGGACGGGTGGATGGACCCCGCCTCGGAGGCCGCACACTCATCAGCGGTAGAGCCGAGCACTGGCTTCACCCCCAAAGAAGCCTATGACACCGGACCCCCGGACTCGCGTCCGGCTATAGGTTCCAGTCCGCGCACCCCCGAGCCCGCCAAATCTAGTTGGGCTCTGGTAATGGAGTTCACTGCTGCGGATATCTTCCAGCACTCGCCCTTTGGCGACATGCTGAACTCGTTAAAGTATCTCTCTTTGTCAGGACACTCTTGGCCGAACTATGTCCGACCCGAGTGGGAAGCAGGCGACGAGGGAATTCGTTGCCCACCCACCACCCACTTCATTGCCACGATCAATGATTTGATTGACGTGCTTGACTTTGACTCTGAAGACATCGACGGTGTGGACGACGATGTAAGAGAAGAAAAGGAACCACCGCCCATGGGGCACTGGACAGCCACATCCTCATATGATATATATGTGGTGGACACTCCGAAAGAAACCAATGGCGATGAGGCAATGGAGGATAACCCCTCAAGGAAGAAGGCAAAGTATGAACGTCATCAGCACCGCCCCAAGCCCCACCACAACAATACCGGCACAAGAGTCAAAAACAATCCGGATGGTGCCGAAGATGAATACAATCCCGATCAGCCTGTCTTCGAGCAGGCCGGACAGGCGACAAACGCTTGGAGAGGGACGACTACATGCCCCCCTCCAAAGACGAGGTGAGCCTCGGCGACGATGAATTTGGCATGCCTGAGGATCCTGCGGAACAAGTTCACTTTAAGCGACGGCTTATGGCCACAGTGAAAAGCCTCTAAAAGAAACAACAACAGCTCAAAGCTGACCAAGATTTGCTTAGAGACAGATGGACCAAGGTCCTGGCCACCGACGAATACGGACTCGACCGCCCCGCCAAAGGGTACACAAGGCACAATTCGCTACCGCAACCTAAGAAGGAGGACCTAAAGCCCACACACCGACGCCAACACACCATGGTCCGGGGCAATACGCAGGAAATGCAAGGCAGCATCCACAAATCTCGACGCAATAGTCATAAACGTCACAAAAATAATGATGACAACCAAGACAATGGAGTTGGTGCCGAATTCAGCGGCCCCCAGTCCGGTCAGCGGAATAAGAACAGCTCAAGCCCATCCGGCCCGAGCAACATACTCGATCAACCATGTGAAATTCATGGTACTCCTAGAAGGGCGGCCAAGCATACCAACAGAGAATGCCGGATCCTAAAAAACACGGCCGGTCGTGCGCCGGAAACAATGAAAGGAAGTTTCAAACAACGAGAAGCCAACCAAACATGGCGAGGTCAAAGGAAGATCCTCCATAGTACAAAAATACGGCCGATCATCTCCGATCATATCGACCGTCCAGACAACATCAACCATAGAAATTTAATTACACTTACCATCGACCCAATAGTTTGTGGGCTCCATCTCACACGAGCCCCTATGGGCATAAAACTATCAATAACATCTTCTAAAAGATGTCAGGTGCAAAGGCCAAGTTTTATAGGCCCACCACCCTAGTGGTTGTCTTCGGATCACCAAACAAATACCACGCTGAAGAATAAATCTTCGGCATTGTCCCCTTATACAGTAACTACCACATACTATCGGGACGAACCACGTTGGCTAGACTCAACGGGGTACAACATCAGGCCAATAACACGTGACATAGTCACAATTATAGGCAAGGCCAAACTCCACCCTCAGAGTGGAAACCATACCGCCGCTGGAATAGCAAGTTGTGCCCATTTATCAAATTCTGATTCGGCAGCCAACTACCCGGACACCAACTAAGGAGTCCGAGTTACTTTATGGGTTGACAGCCTGGTTCGTCCAGGCTCCGATCAGGCACCCGCGGTTCAACCACAATATGACATGCAACTTCCTTTAAGAATTTGTCTTTACAGACTGACTTTTGCACAAAACAGGACTGGCGACATGGAATCAGCTCGGACGCACAAGGCGGGAACACATAAGTAC
>NC_041385.1:709377888-709414270 GCF_002162155.2 Triticum dicoccoides
CGGATCCACACACAGCCTCCCCCAGTCTGGCCACGACAGGTTCCGCCAACACACCTCTTCTCATAAGCATAAACCGTACTCATATGCATAGACATGTCATTCTACTACAATACGTAGACTTAAACAACACTTACCGGCTGTCGTTCCTCATTGACGCCTTTTCCGTCATACACGGCCAACTCTCGGGATATATATACACTAAACAGCCGCACAGGAAGAAAAAACGTTCATATAACAGGCAATAACAGTGCCATTATCCCGCATTACAAAGAACGGCATGACTGCCTTCGGGGAAATATAGTGTATTTGGTACACTGTTCCGCCACAAGGCGAGCTCCTTTTAGGACACCCTCATAATACAACTCGGGCTTGCGATGCTCCTTATCCTCCGGTGGTCCCTCAGTCATCAGCTTCTCAGCATCAACCTTCCCCTAGTGCATTTTCGCGCGGGCAAATGCCATGCGTGCACCTTCTATACAGACCGACCACTTAATGACTTTGAGCCGAGGGCAAGCACCAACAATCCGCTTCACGAGTCCGAAGTAACTGCATGGAATCGGCTCAGCGGGCCACAGCCGGACAACTAAGTCCTTCATGGCTAGTTCGGCCGCCTGGTGCAGTTCGACCAGCTGCTTCAGCTGATCGATAAAGGGCACCAGATAATACGGTGCCAAATACTGCGACTAGAAATGCTTCTTCGCAGACTTCTTCTCTTCAGTCCAGTAGAATTGGGCAGCATCAGGTATGCTGCACGGCAGGTCCGTAAACGCCCCTGGAAAAACAAGAATTCAGTTTGTTGCTTAGAGCTCCTCGTATTACTTTGCCAACAAGGCTTTGAGTACCAGAAGCCTTACCAGATGCAACCCTCCGTGCCTCCTGAATGTCCTTCAGAGCACCTCGGGCTTCTTCCCGAGCATCATCTGTGGCTTGGAGAGCTTGGGCGAGTTCGGACTCTTTCCCTGCTAGACTCTGCTCTAAAGTCTCGCTCTTCTTTACGGCCTCCTGGAGCTCACGCTCAGCTTCAATGACCCTGGCCTCGTGCTTCTCGCGAAGAGCCTGCTCTGCGGCGGCCCTCTTGTCAGCTTCGGCCACAGCCTTCTTCAATGCCTCAATTTTGGCACTAGCTCCTAAAGCATACAATACAGATATTTTTCATCGGACACAACTACTCATTCGTGCTGAACTTAGGACAAGGTTTCGACATACCTTGCTTGTCCTCCAACTGCTTCTTCACGCGGCCAAGTTCTTCTTCGGCCTGTTCCAGACTCTGCTTTAGTCCGTACACCTCTGCATTATGAGAAGCGGTCGTCGCTACAGACGCCTATTTTCAAACAAAGGGATATATGTCATTTACTGAGTCTCCTGCAAAGTGGAAATTTGATCCCCTGTCCGGCTCTTTCTCTTTCACCGGACAGTGCATCAGGGGCTACTACTCATACTATGACAATCTTCAAAGTTTTCTAAAAACATACCTCAAAGCCTTTTATAAGGCTAAGGAAGGATTCATTCAGTCCGCTCTCAGCGGACTGAATCTTTTCAATCACCGCACCCATGAGGGCGCGATGTTCATCGATGATGGACACGCTCTTTAGCACTGTCGATAGGCCGCCCGGCAACTCTGCTTGGACAGAGGTTGCTGGCGGAGCGGGCGGGCCTCCCCCCGCCAAAGATGGCTCGTCGCCCGTTCCTGGAGCTTTAAAGATCTCCAGGACCGTGTCCGGCTGCGGCCCGAATCTAAGATCGCCCCCGCCGTCGACAAGCATGGGAACCGCTGCTCCCGTGTATCCGGCCCTAGAGATATGCCCTTCCTGGTCCGGGTCCCACTGAGACGACACCTCAGTGTCGTGCCTAGGCTTCGGGGAAGGGGCCTCTGGAGGCGTCTCGCTCTCTAGGGCATCTGAGCTCAGCAAATCCTCCGATGAGGACTGTCCGGCGGGGGACCTCGCCGGGCTGCACAAAGTATGGCGACAGTTAGACTACTACATCCTAATGACCTCGGGCATGTAGGCATGTTCAGATTTCGTGTACTCATGACTTTACCAGGGGCTGGGCCCTGGGATCCCACTCCGGGCTGCTATTGGCAGCCGTGGTGGACGCCTCCGGGAGGGAACCTTTCCCCCTCTTTGGCGATTCGGCCCCTAGGCATGAGGAAGCCGTCCTTTTCTCCCCTCCCCCTGTGGAGGACTCGTCTTCTTCCTCCTCCTCTTTGTCTTCGGAGGAGGGATGGTTGCTGGAGTCTTCGGATTTTGTGTCCGAAGCGTTGCGGCGACGGAGGCCGCTCCGGGTCTTCTTGACCTTCTTGGAGGCCTCTTTCTTCAGCGCCTCGTAAGGTGCTGGGACCAGCATCTTCGTCAAAAGAGGTCCTGCCGGTTCCTCCGGCAGTGGGGCCGGATAGTGTATCCGCCCCACCTTTTTCGTCCATTCCTGGGATTATTGTATAAAGCATGATAAAAGCATCTCCATCGGGACATGCCATCTAAAACACAGATGGAAAGAACATAGCAATGACTTACCAGACTTGCAGAGCAGGATAGTTGATACCCGTGGTCCTCGGCGGAGCCCGGCCATGGTTTGCCAGACTTGAAGAGCACCTTCCAGATGTCCTTGTGGGAGGAGCCGTAGAGGTCCCGTAGGGTCTGGTGCTCGGCTAGGTCGCATTCCCACAAATTTCAGGCTCGACGCTGGCAAGGGAGAACCAGGCGAACTAGCATCACCTGGACTACGTTGACGAGTTTGACATCCTTATCGACCATGCTCTGGACGCGCTTTTGGAGCACTGACAGCTCGTCGGATGAGGACCAGTTCAGGCCCTTCTCGGGCCAGGACGTGAGCCGCAGTGGGGCTCCAGATCTAAATTCAGGAGCAGCGGCCCACTTTTTACCACGCGACTCGGTGATATAGAACCACTGCTGCTGCCACTCCTTGATGGAATCATTGAAGGTGCCCGTCGGCCATGTAACCTTGGGCATCTTGCTCACCATGGCGCCGCCGCACTCGGCATGCTCGCCATTGACCACCTTGGGCTTCACGTTCAAGATCTTCAAACATAAGCTGAAGTGGGGCGAAATACGGAGAAAATCCTCACACACGACGATGAACGTCGAGATGTTAAGGAAAGAATTGGGGGACAAATCATGAAAATCAATCCCGTAATAATACATGATGCCGCGAACAAATGGGTGAAGGGGAAACCCGAGCCCGCGGACAAAATGAGGAAGAAACATGACCCTCTCATGGGGCTCTGGAGTGGGGACGATCTGTCCCGCGGGTGGAAGACGGTGGCCGATTTTCTTGGCCAGGTACCCGGCCTCTCGGAGCTTTTTGATATCCCTCTCCCGGGCGGTAGAGGCCATCCATTTGCCTCCTACTCCATATCCGGACATCTTCGGAGAACCTCTCTTCGGTGGAGAAGAAGAGTGCTTGGGCGCTAGGGCTCGAGCAAAGGGGAATGGACTAGCAGAAGGGAAAGGCGTGGGTAAAGAGGAAGCGACCTTATCTCTTTATATAGGAGGTAAAAGCTTTTTGCGCCTTCCCACTTGCCTAGTGGAACCCGCACGTTCCCCACTCGCCGCGATTAGCGGTGCGGTTGGGCTACCCATGCCCGTATTAATGAAAGCCCCGCAATAAGGGGAACACAATCTCTGCTTCGACGAGATCGCCTCGCAACGGATGCAGTGATTGGTAGTAAAGAGACGATTCAAAATGACTCGTCCATGGTGCTATTGCATGCTATCCAAAGATGTTAGCAGATTATGTTTGTGGAATATTGTTCTCTCCATGATGGCAGGTGAAGATCATCTTGTAGATCCGGACACGATTTAAGTGTTCGGTAATTACTTTGGAGTATTCGGAGATGGAACCCGCCTTGCAATGCCGAAGACAAACTGCGCGCCGGACTCATTGTCATTGAAGCCTGGTTCAGGGGCTACTGAGGGAGTCCTGGATTAGGGGGTATCGAGACAGCCGAACTATTTACTTTGGCCGGACTGTTGGACCGTGAAGATGCAAGACTCAAGACTTTGTCCCGTGTCCGGATGGGACTCTCCTTTGCGTGGAAGACAAGCTTGGCGATCCGGATAATAGATTTCCTTCTTTGTAACCGACTTGGTGTAAACCCTAGCCCCCTCTTGTGTCTATATAAACCGGAGGGTTTAGTCCTTAGAGACATAATCATAATCATCATATGCTAGCTTCTAGGGTTTAGCCTCTACGATCTCGTGGTAGATCAACTCTTGTAATACTCATATCATCAAGATCAATCAAGCAGGAAGTAGGGTTTTACCTCCATCGAGAGGGCCCGAACCTGGGTAAAACATCATGTCCCTTGCCTCCTGTTACCATTAGCCTTAGACGCACAGATCGGGACCCCCTACCCGAGATCCGCCGATTTTGACACCGACACGGGGGCCATAGGTTTCACTAGTGGCTTCTCTCATGATAGCATAAGTATTACGGTGGGTGAACAAATTACTATCGAGCAATTGATAGAAAAGTGCATAGTTATGAGAATATCTAGGCATGATCATGTATATAGGCATCATGTTCGCGACAAGTAGATCGAAACAATTCTGCATCTACTACTATTACTCCACACATCAATCGCTATCCAGCATGCATCTAGAGTATTAAGTTCATAAGAATAGAGTAACGCATTAGGCAAGATGACATGATGTAGAGGGATAAACTCAAGCAATATGATATAAACCCCATCTTTTTATCTTCGGTGGAAAAAATACAATACGTGCCTTGCTACCCCTGCTATCACTGGGAAAGGACACCGCAAGATTGAACCCAAAGCTAAGCACTTCTCCCATTGCAAGAAAGATCAATCTAGTAGGCCAAACCAAACTGATAATTCGAAGAGACTTGCAAAGATAACAAATCATACATAAAAGAATTCAGAGAAGATTCAAATATTGTTCATAGATAATCTTGATCATAAACCCACAATACATCGGATCTCGACAAACACACCGCAAAAAGAATTACATCGAATAGATCTCCAAGAAGATCAAGGAGAACTTTGTATTGAGATCCAAAGAGAGAGAAGAAGCCATCTAGCTAATAACTATGGACCCGAAGGTCTGAGGAAAACTACTCACACATCATCGGAGAGGGTATGGTGTTGATGTAGAAGCCCTCCGTGACCGATTCCCCCTCCGGCGGAGCGCCGAAAAAGGCCCCAAGATGGGATCTCATGGGTATAGAAGGTTGCAGCGGTGGAAATAGGGTTTCGTGGTGCTCTCGGATGTTTTCAGGGTATATGACTATATATAGGCGAAACAAGTCGGTCAGGGGAGCCACGAGGGGCCCACGAGGGTGGGGGGCGCGCCTACCCCCCGGGTGCGCCCTCCTACATCGTGGCCGCCTCGTTGCTTCCTTGACGTCCACTCCAAGTCTTCTGGATTGCGTTTGTTCCAAAAACGATTCTCCCAAAGGTTTCATTCCATTTGGACTCCGTTTGATATTCCTTTTCTTCGAAACACTGAAATAGGCAAAAAAACAGCAATTTGGACTGGGCCTCCGGTTAATAGGTTAGTCCCAAAAATAGTATAAATGTGTATAATAAAGCCCATTAAACATCCAAAACAGATAATATAATAGCATGGAACAATCAAAAGATTATAGATACGTTGGAGACGTATCAGTAAGCAGTATGACTATTATCGCCCACAATTCTTTGTGTTCTACTCGTGCATATAACATCTACGCATAGACTTGGCTTGGATGCCACTGTTGGGTTACACAGTAATTTCAAAAAAAAATCTACGATCACGCAAGATCTATCTAGATGATGCATAGCAACGAGGGGGCGAGTGTGTCCACGTACCCTCGTAGACCGAAAGCGGAAGCGTTATGTAACACGGTTGATGTAGTTGAACGTCTTCACGATCCAACTGATCAAGTACCGAACGCACGGTACCTCCGCGATCTGCACACGTTCAGCTCGGTGACGTCCCTTGAACTCTAGATTCAGTTGAGGCCGAGGGATAGTTTCGTCAGCATGACGGCGTGGTGACGGTGATGATGAAGTTACCGGCGCAGGGCTTCGTCTAAGCACTACGACGATATGACCGAGGTGGAAAACTGTGGAGGGGGGCACCGCACACGGCTAAAGATCAACTTGTGTGTCTATGGGGTGCCCCCTTCCCCCGTATATAAAGGAGGAGAGGGGAGGCCGTCCGTCCCTCCTTGGCGCACCCCCAAGAGGGGAATCCTACTAGGACACCAAGTCCTAGTAGGTTTCCACCAAAAGGGAGAGATGGGGAAGGAAGGACAGGGAGAGGGAGAAGGAAAGGAGGGCGCCGTCCCCCCTTCCTAGTCCAATTTGGACTTAAGGGGGAGGGGGCGCGCGGCCTGACCTGGCCACCCCTCTCTCTCCACTAAGGCCCATCGAGGGCCATTAGTTCCCCCGGGGGTTCCGATAATCCTCCGGCACTCCGGTTTCATCCGAAACTTCTTCGGAACACTTCCGGTGTTCGAATATAGTCGTCCAATATATCAATATTTATGTCTCGACCATTTCGAGACTCCTCGTCATGTCCGTGGTCTCATCCGGGACTTCGAACAAACTTCGGTACATCAAATCACATAAACTCATAATACCAATCGTCATCGAACGTTAAGCGTGCGGACCCTACGGGTTCGAGAACTATGTAGACATGACCGAGACACGTCTTCGGTCAATAACCAATAGCGGAACTTGGATGCTCATATTGGCTCCTACATATTCTACGAAGATCTTTATCGGTCAAACCGCATAACAACATACGTTGTTCCCTTTGTCATCGGTATGTTACTTGCCCGAGATTCGATCATAGGTATCATCATACCAAGTTCAATCTCGTTATCGGCAAGTCTCTTTACTCATTCCGAAATACTTCATCCCGCAACTAACTCATTAGTCACAATGCTGACAAGTCTTATTGTGATGAGTATTACCGAGAGGGCCCAGAGATACCTCTCCGAAACACAGAGTGACAAATCCTAATCTCGATCTATGCCAACCCAACAAACACCTTCGAAGACACCTGTAGAGCACCTTTATAATCACCCATTTACGTTGTGACATTTGGTAGCACAAAAGGTGTTCCTCCGGTATTCGGGAGTTGCATAATCTCATACACTACTAGGAAAAGGGCTAAAGATGGGATGGACACTAATGGCGCACCAGGGAAGTAGTGCGCTGATACGTCTCCAACGTATCTATAATTTTTGATTGCTCCATGCTACTTTATCTATTGTTTTAGGCAATATTGGGCTTTATTATCCACTTTTATATTATTTTTGGGACTAACCTATTAACCGGAGGCCCAGCCCAGATTTGCTGTTTTATGCCTATTTCAGTATTTCGAGGAAAAGGAATATCAGACGGAGTCAAAACGGAACGAAATCAACTGGAGAAGTTATTTTTGGAAGGAAACCCACCTGATGACCTTGGATCCCACGTCAGAAGAGACACAAGGAGGTCACGAGGGTGGAGGGCGCGCCCTCCCCCCTGGGCGCGCCCCCTGCCTCGTGGGGCCCCCGTAGCTCCACCGACGTTCTCCTTTCACCCATATATACCTACGTACCCTAAAACTTCCAGAACAGAAGATAGATCGGGAGTTCCGCCGCCGCAAGCCTTTGTAGCCACCAAAAACCAATCGGGACCCTGTTCCGGCACCCTGCCGGAGGGGGATCCCATCATCGGAGGCCATCTTCATCATCCCGGCGCTATCCATGACGAGGAGGGAGTAGTTCACCCTCGGGGCTGAGGGTGTGTTTTATCTCTCTTTCTCGTGTTCTCTCTCATGTTCCATCTTTGGCACGATCTTGATGTATCTCGAGCTTTGCTATTGTAGTTGGATCTTATGATATTTCTCCCCCTCTACTCTCTTGTCATGAATTGAGTTTCCCCTTTGAAGTTATCTTATCGGATTGAGTCTTTTATGAACACTTGATGTATGTCTTGCGTGGGATAACCATGGTGACAATGGGTTATTCTATTGATCCACTTGATGTATGTTTTGGTGATCAACTTGCGGGTTTCGTGACACTTGGGAACCTATGCATAGGGGTTGGCACACGTTCTTGACTCTTCGGTAGAAACTTTGGGGCACTCTTTGAAGTACTTTTATGTTGGTTGGATGAATCTGAGATTGTGTGATGCATATCGTATAATCATGCCCACGGATACTTGAGGTGACAATGGAGTATCTAGGTGACATTAGGGTTTTGGTTGATTTGTATCTTCAGGTGTTATTCTAGTACGAACTCTTTTATAGATCGATCCGAAAGAATAACTTTGTGGTGGTTTCGTACCCGGCCATAATCTCTACGTTTGTTCTCCGCTATTAGTGTCTTTGGAGTGACTCTTTGTTGCATGTTGAGGGATTGTCATATGTTCTATCTATGTTATTATTGTTGAGAGAACTTACACTAGTGAATGTATGAACCCTAGGCCTTGTTTCCTATCATTGCAATACCCTTTACGCTCACTTTTACCGCTTGTTACCTTGCTGTTTTTATTATTTCAGATTACAAAAACCTATATCTACTATCTATTTTGCACTTGTATCACCATCTCTTCGCCGAACTAGTGCACCTATACAATTTGCCATTGTATTGGGTGTGTTGGGGACACAAGAGACTTTTTGTTATTTGGTTGCAGGGTTCCTTGAGAGAGACCATCTTCATCCTACGCCTCCTACGGATTGATAAACCTTAGGTCATCCACTTCAGGGAAATTTGCTACTGTCCTACAAACCTGTGCACTTGCAGGCCCAACAACGTCTACAAGAAGAAGGTTGTGTAGTAGACATCATGCGCCACTACTATATACTAATGGCGCACCAGACAAAAGGTGCGCCACTAGTGATATTTTTTTTTTCATTTTTCCATACATACTAATGGCGCATCAGACCGAAGTGTGCCATTACTAGTTCTAACTAGTAATGGCGCACCAGCCACAAAGTGCGCCAGTACTGTATTCTTTTTTTTATTCTTTTTTTTGCAAAACTACTAATGGCGCACTGTGTCACAGTGCGCCATTACTAGTTTAAACTAGTAATGGTGCACTACTACACGGTGCGCCATTAGTATATATATACTTTTTTTTACTTTTTTGCAAAACTACTAATGGCGCACCACCTGCAGGTGCGCCACTAGTAACCAGGGTTACTAATGCCGCACCTGCAGGTGGTGCGCCATTAGTAACCTGGGACCCCAACAAGATATTTTTGGACAGCCACACCTACCCACTCACTTTCCCCACTTCATTCCCTCCACATCCTTCTCCAAGCTTTCGGCTGCCTCCTCCTCCTCACCTCATTTGCACCATAGATTCATCAAAATTAAGTGGTGAAATTACCTTTTTTTGATAGGTAAGTAAGGGGAAAGCTATCTTCATGATGTAGATCTACTTTTTTTCTCCCTAGCTCGCTCCAACAACGTGCACATGCACTTTTTGGTGGCCTAGCTAGATCTATGTATGTTTGTGGTGTTGCATGTGTTTGTGGTGTTGCATATATGTTTGTGTTTGCAGGTACCGGTATTTGAAATGCGATAGTTGCCAATATTTTGCCGGAATGTTGATTCATTTCCGTTTCGGTGAGAATTTTGGCACTATGCATTCTTTTTGGTCCTATTTTTAGGGAAGGTCATGCCAAATTTTTTCTTGGTTCTAAAATATCGTTTTGCTCTACCCCGCAGGCGACCATGGTCCGCACAATGACCGAAGGCATCGTGAATAGGTTTTTGACCTCCGCAAAGGCCGAGATGCTTCAAAAGAACGAGAAGGAGATAAGATGTCCGTGTCGAAGATGCAAGCTGAAGAGCCTTATTGCGGACCCGGATTCCGGGCAGGTGCGGGACCACCTGCTCTTACGTGGTTTCATGGACGGCTATCGATGGCAAGGTGATGAAGATGACTATGAAGTCGTCCATGGGGCCCGGGCAAGAAATGAGGAAGGGCAACAAGACAACCACCACGGCGAGGGCGGGCGAGAAGACAAAGAATCTCCAGGACATGATCACGACGGTGATGCTGTACACAGTCATCATGTAGAAGATGTCGTACATGATGATGAGGAAGATCAAGACGAAGGGCATGATCATGAAGATGAAGCTGCCGGAGGAGACGACGATGGAGGCTGGGTGCAGGACCCTCATATTCAAGAGCTGCTTCTCAAGCAGACGGATAACGCAAGAGCTGCCGCCTGAGAGAAAGCCAAGCTGGATCAACTGGAGATAGACGCGGTTACTCCATTGTATGAAGGATGCAGGCCCGAGGATACCCGCCTGAAAGTAACGCTCATGGCTCTGGAGATGACGGTAAAACACAAAATGACCGACGCATGCTTCGACGAGAACATGTCATTCTGGCACGAACGTCTTCCCAAGGCGAACAAGTGCCCGACCAGTTTCGAGGAGGCAAAGAAAATCGTGTGTCCTCTAGATTTACCACACGTGAAATACCATGTGTGCATGAACAATTGCATCATTTATCGGGACGAGCACGCGGAGTCTACCATATGTCCGGTGTGCGGCGTCACTCGATACAAGAAGAGGAAGAAAGCTCCTCGAAAATCGGTGTGGTACTTTCCGATCACTCCTCGTCTGCAGCGGTATTTCGCGGACCCTAAGGTAGCAAAGCTCCTGCATTGGCACGCGGATAGGGAGGAGAAGAAGCGGGAAGATGACGGAAATGATCCAGAGATAAATAAAAAATACAAGATGCTGAGTCACCCTAAGGATGCGAGCCAGTGGCAAGCGTTGAACTTCGAATACCCAGAATTTGGGAAGGATCCAAGGAACATCGTGCTGGGCACGAGCACCGATAGAGTCAATCCGTTTGGCAGCCAGAGAAGCACACATAGCACCTGGCCTGTGTTTGTGTTGATGTACAACCTTTCGCCCTGGTTGTACATGAAGAGGAAGTACATTCACATGAGTATGCTAATTGAAGGGCCGAAACAACCAGGGAACGACATCAATCTGTATCTGGGGCTGCTGAAAGAGGAGCTAGACATGCTGTGGAAAATGCCAGCCAATACGTGGGACGCCGCAGAGAAAGAATATTTCCCTCTGAGAGCCGCACTGCTCACGACGGTGCACGACTATCTCGGTTACGGATATCTCGCGGGGCAGGTAGTCCACGGATTTTCTGGATGCGTAAGGTGCATGGATGACACAACGTATCGCCAGCTAGATAGAGATCCCAGGTCTTCAAAAAGCATGTTCATGGGACATCGAAGGTGGCTTCGCGATGATGACCCGTGGAGGAAACACAAGGATCTGTTTGATGGTGAAACTGAACCCCGAAAACGCCCGCCTACGAGGAGCGGCGAGGAAATAGACGAGCTGTTGAAAAATTGGAAAGATTGCCCACTGCCGGGAAAGAAGCAAAAGGCGCCAGAGCCGGGAAAGAAGCGAAAGGCGCCAGAGCCGCTGCTGAAGGTATGGCAAACGAGGTCTGTTTTCTGGGACTTGCCGTACTGGAAGATCCAACGTGTGCCTCACAGCCTTGATGCCATGCATATCACGAAGAACGTGTGCGAGAGTCTGCTTGGTACCCTGCTCAACATGCCAGAGAGGACCAAAGATGGGCCGAAAGCAAGGGAAGACTTGAAATCAATGGGCATCAGGCAGGAGCTTCACGCTAATGATGATGATGATGATGATGATGATGATGATGATGATGATGATGAGGCGAAGCAGGACACAGAAACTCATCGCAAAGGCAAAAAGGCCAAAAGACCGGAAATGACTACCCTCCCGCGTGCTTCACTCTAAGTCAGGAGGAGATCGAGCAGTTTTTCACCTGCCTCGTAGGAGTAAAACTTCCTTACGGTTACGCGGGGAAGATAAGTAGATACCTAGACCCAGCAAAGCAGAAGTTCAGCGGGATGAAGTCTCACGACTGTCACGTACTGATGACGCAGATACTTCCAGTTGCAATCCATGGGATCATGGACGCGCACGTCCGTGAAACGCTATTTGGCCTATGCAACTTTTTCGACGTCATCTCTTGGAAGTCGATTGGCATGAGGCAACTCAGAAGGCTACAGGAAGAGATCGTGGTGATACTATGCGAGCTTGAGATGTACTTCCCGCCCGCATTCTTTGACGTTATGGTGCATCTGCTGGTCCATATCGTGGAGGATATCATCCAACTCGGGCCGACGTTCCTGCACAGCATGATGCTGTTCGAAAGGATGAATGGTGTCATCAAAGGATACGTCCGCAACATGTCACGTCCAGAGGGAAGTATAGCCAGGGGCTTTCTGACCGAAGAGTGCATCTCCTACTGCACGAATTATCTAGGCATCGAGAACCCCGTTGGTCTGCCCGTCAATAGGCACCTCGGCAGGCTCGCTGGATGGGGTCACCATGAGGGTCGTCACGAAATGCATGTCGACTTCGAGGGTCGACTCGTCGACTTTGAAAGAGCAAACCTAGTCGCGCTACAACACATAGAAGTGGTCGATCCTTGGGTGGTAGAGCACAAAACCTTTATTGAGAAGACGTACAATGACCGAGGCCAACAGAGGACGGACAGAGATATAATCAAAGAGCACAACTCATGTTTCACGCGTTGGTTCAAGCAGAAGCTTCTGTCGTACCCTTTACATGAGGATTCTTTCGCGGAAGAACAACTCATATTCGCCTTGTCACCGGGCGCCGAGCACAACCTGATGACCTATGAGGCGTACGATATCAACGACTATACATTCTACACCGAGAACAAGGACATGAAGAGCGATGGTTATTAGAACTCCGGGGTAACGATGGAATCCTACACCGGTAACGACAAGGACAGATACTACGGAAGGATCGAGGAGATCTTGGAGCTGAGCTACGCTGGAGAGAAGGTCCCGATGTTCTGTGTCAGATGGGCCAAGAGCGTCGTAAAAGAAGATCGGTATTTCACCACCATTGTTATACCCGAAGCCAAATCCAAGACCGCGGACGCAAACGTCACAGCGAAAAATGAGCCATGGGTACTGGCTTCCCAAGTGGACCAATTCTTCTTCATTACCGACCCGTCAAAGCCCAGTCGTGTTGTCGTGAGGAGAGGCAAAAGGAAGATCATCGGAATGGATGGAGTAGCCAATGAGCAAGACTTCGACAAGTACGACGACCCGAAGATCGAACATGACGACGACGATGAAGTAGCAGCACACACCACAAGGATGAGCATAGCCCTGTCTACTAGGAGAAGCACGGTGAAGTCAATGATTGACAAAGGTGGTAGTTATGACAAGATCAAGGCGAAATATCCTTTGATGAGCGAAGACGAGTACAAGGAGTTCAAGATCAAGTGCGAGAGCAGCGCAACCTCCGAATCAAGTCAGTGGGGGAAAGAAATGCGGAAGTTGAACTTAGGGGTCCACCAACTCGATCCCGACGGTTAAAGAGTGGCGGAGCCTATATGGGAAAAGGAGGACGCGTAGCGTGCCGAGCAAGGCCTACCGCCCCGCTTCGAGAAATACCGTGACAAGCAGACCAGGAACTTTCTCAGGGCCCGGTACAAGGAGGACCTGGTAACAAATGAGCTTACCACGGATCCGAAGATCAGGGTGCTCGAGCTTGTTCTGGTAAGGAATACACCCCTGCGTAATAAATGGTTCACGTTCCTTCTGCAGGACACTGAAAGCAGTAGCGCGGGGTCGTCTCAGAGCTCCCCTTTCCACACCCCTTTAAATAGGGCGTTGAACGTAATGAAAACCAAGGATAAGCTCAGTAAGCCGACGTCAGCTGGTCGTGTGACCGGCAAAGGTTTGTCCACAAAATGGTCGTCATACTATACCGCTGGTGGGCGAAAGGAGAAAAAGACTAGCTCGGAAAGCCAGTCGCGCGAGGTTGAAGCACTCAAGGCACAAGTGGCGTGGATTCTGGAGCTTGTCCAAGACCAAGTGGAACAACAACTGGGATCGAAGCCTAACGCCATGGTGCCTACGTTGATTCATGGGCTGGCGACGTGGATTGCAGGCAGCCAACAGGGGCCTCCCTCGGTTCCCAGCTTCACGGCCAGCAACTCGCACAGCGCGCAGGCGGCGCCATTGGTGTCTCCGGCGGTGCCATTGGTGTCTCCGGCGGCGCCATTATTGGTGTCTCCGGCGGAGGCGGTATTCGTGTCTCCGGCGCCGGCACGGGCATTGGAGCTTAATGCACCCGGGTGTACGCCGGTCGGCACCTCGCCAGCAAGCGACCCCTCCGTCAATTGCACGCCCGCCGTTGGCGGTGCCTCGGCATTATCCAAGCTCGATGGCATCATGGTAACTAAGCCTCTCGGACGATGACTTCATCTCCTTGTCTTTGACTAGGCATCCCTGACGCCCTACATGTTTTCGCAGGGCACCGCCGACGTTCCTTGCACTCTTCTGCACTTCGTGGGCGGCGAGTTGGTCGATGTTGCCAAGGGCAGAATCATTCAACCAGGCAACCCCATGTTCCATGGTAATCCGATGCCACCCATAGTGTATAGGGTTGAAGTGGTTCGGGTGCTACCAGGCTGCGACGAGATGTTACCTTCGATTCGACCCGCTGGGGCTGACGAAGAAGATGAGATGACCCTCAGCGCCTGCGTAAACTGGCCCCTGCTTTGGCCGAAGAGCCAGATACGTTTGGGGGCGGGGGACACCACCCCATAGACAAGACCGCCAGTCATGCCGGCGCCAAGCCATGGCAAGAATGCCGCAACGCTACCGGACCTGCCGGACATCCCTATGCCGGACATCCCTATGGCACAGGATCCGGACATCCCTATGGCACAGGATCCGGACGACGACGACAATGATGATGGTACACTTACCAAAGTCGATAAGTACTTTGCCGAACATGGGTACACTGACGAGTTCTGCGGGCCTCTTTCTCAAGAACCCAACCAAGACGACCGCAATCTAGCTGGTACGGCGGAGAAATCCAATTGCAATAGGCGTCGTCTGGCGTTCAGTTCTCAGAAGACGCCTCCAGCTCCCGCCTTCACCGAGCCTCAGATAGCTAAGGTGCAAAATATTATCAGCCCCAACACGCTCAAGAAGGCGGTTTGTGAGCAGAACTCGGTCCCATTACAGGAGATCAAGAAGAAGGGACGGAAACGAAAGACTAACAAGGGCGCCGGTGCGAGCCAGCCGGCACCGAGTTTGATCCGTGCTCAGGACGGGCCACCTTCACCTAAGGATATCTCGAGGAGGGTGCATGTGGCGGGTAGGGCGATGCTACCGCCAAATATGCTCAATGCTGCAACCGGTGCTATGCGGAGTCTGCACGACAGTGTTCTTTCTTTGGAGAAGCGGCGTCTCAGAGAGAATGATGTGGCATACCCGGTTTTTGTGGCCAAGGTGCCAAAGGGTAAGAGCTTTGTGGATGGCGACATCGGGGGTGCGATCGTCCTGCGGTTTGATGACATCTTTGCTATGTTTAACCTTCATCCGCTGCACTACACCTTTGTTCGGCTGTTTTCGCTGAGTATGGAGATGCGGATCATTAGAGACAAGATCCCGGACATCGTGATAGTTGACCCCTTCTACATGCGTGCCAAGCACTTGAGCAGCGCTGGGGACCGCCAAGTTGCGAGTTCACACCTCGAAGGCGTCATTCTGGCAAACCCAGATAAGGATAACTTCATTGTGGCTTACTTTCCCAAGTAAGTCATTCCTTAACCGCCTGGTAACATATGATTTCTTAGATTTCGATCGTTCTTTTTTTCTAACATTCCGTGTTCTGTGCAGTGACACACATTGCACACTCATCCTCTTAAGCCCGAAATATTCCTTGGCCACGTATTTTGACCCGAACCGTAACTCCAAGATAGACTACACAAATGTCAAGAAAGTTCTTGATGATGTTCTCCCCGGCTACGCCAAATCTGGAGGCACCTTCACCAGGGTAGTTCGTAAGTACGGCAAGCACATGTTCTCACACAATACGAAGTTCTGCTGCGTCAAGCAGCCGCCTGGCGGTCAGAAGGATGCCTACTACGCCCTCCATCACATGCGGGCGATCGTAAGGGACCATCATCACCTTCTGCTACCAGATAATCTCAAAGATTGGGCCGCGACCTTGTCGGCAATCCAGGACACGGACCTCAGACAAGAATTCTTTCGCATCCAGTCAGAGTTTGCGGACATCATCCATCAAGATGTCCTTCATACCTCGGGGCAGTTCTTCCTCAGATATCAACCATCCAACAGTGAGATAGATGGAATGCTACAAATGCAGGGTGACAACGACCGCGATTTCATGACCATCACGACAGATGGCGGCTTCATCCACGCTCCTGTCCGATGAGTCGAGTCAAAAGTAGTGATGTGTAGTTCTGAAACATTGATTGGCTCATGTTGTAATTAAACTTTAATGAATTTGTATGTCTCTTTGGTTTGGACAGTCGTTCAACTTAGATGTAATCGATGCTATTTATTAGTAGGACCATGAATCGTGTTATTAATGTCTTGCTTTTATCTTCCGATCCTTTTGTTGCATACTTACATATTGCTTATGTATTGTGTGTTGTTTGGCTTGTGCATAGAGATGCCGTCGTATGTCGTGTACAAGGGTAAGGTTCCCGGAGTCTACGACGACTGGGAGGAGTGTTGGAGACAGGTTCACCGTTTCAGCGGTAATAGTTACAAAGGGTACACCACTAGGGCGGAGACCGAATCTAGATACGCCCGCTATCTAGCGGGAGAGAGGAGGGAGCATTGGAGGAACCGGATGAAGACCAGTTTGATCGCGATGATGCTCATCGTGATGACCGCAACTCTCTTCTATGTGATGGTAGTTTAGATCATCGATATCGACTTGTAATGTGAAGACAAACTCGATACTCGCCGCCTTGAGACTTGTAATGTTTTATCTTTGTTTGGTCTTTTGAATTCGGAGACTAATATGATGAATTGTATTCGAAGACTAATCTTCTATTGTATTCGATGAATCTTCTATTGCTGTGTGCTGCTGTCTATATTCTGTCCAATAATATATTTTGTAACCTGTGCAAAAATCAGAAAAGTAAAAAAATATATTCATACTAATGGCGCATCACCACAAGGTGCGCCATTAGTACGCCAAAGGATACTAATGGCGCATCATGACAGACTGCGCTATTAGTATGACAAAGCACATGGTTATGTATGGCCCCCCGGGAGGCATACTAATGGTGCATGGTGTTACATACTAATGGCGCACTGCGTGGTGCGCCATTAGTATACCAGATACTAATGGCGCACCAGAGGTGCGCCATTAGTAAGAAATACTAGTGGTGTGATACTAATGGCGCACCGGTAGTGCGCCATTAGTAGGCAAAACCAGTGCGCCATTAGTAGGCCTTTTCCTAGTAGTGATAGTCTGAGGACCTTGTATAAGTCATGAAGAAAGTAGTAGCAATGAAACTGTAACGATCATAATGATAAGCTAACGGATGGGTCATGGCCATCATATCATTCTCCTAATGATGTGATCCCGTTCATCAGATGACAACACATGTCAATGGTTAGGAAACATAACCATCTTTGATTAACGAGCTAGTCAAGTAGAGGCATATTAGGGACAATATGTTTTGTCTATGAATACAATTCTAGCATGAATAATAAACATTTATCATGAATTAAGGAAATAAATAATAACATTATTATTGCCTCTAGGGCATATTTCCTTCACTTCTGTTCATGTTATACCTTATACCTTTTATGATAAACTTCACGATGAAATCTATTCTTGTGATACCCAGTCCACAGAGATGGAAAGAAAACTAGCAGATGGGGCTCTTAGGAAACCATATGGTATTGTGCCTGATGTTTATGTTACCTTGGGAACTTTCACCTATCTTGTGGATTTCGTTGTCATGGAAATACCTGAAGATAATCTTTCTCCTATTATTTTTGGGACATTTTCTTACGCTGCAAGTGCAAAGATTGAGTGCAAAAGAGAGGTGGTCCCTCTCAGGTTTGTAGAAGAGGTAAAGGAATTTCATTTCTCAAGGTTTAAGAATCCTCCACAACCAAGATAACATGATGATAACGAAGAGAAGACAATTGCACAATTGGCCCCTATTTATTTGATGAGCTAGAAAGAAGCCTAGTTGATATGAACAAGGTCCAAAATACCCATCTAAGATGGAAATTGATCAAAATTTAGATGAGGCGCCAGTGCAAGATTATATTATGATGAAGGATCTTTCACCTCCTGAGATCAAGCCTGTGTCGAAAGAATTGAGGTATGAGTTTTTAGATGACAGAAATAAACATCCTGTTATCATTAGCGCTAACCTTTCAAATGAAGAAAAGGATGAACTCGTGAAAACTTTGAAGAAGCATCACAAGTCTTTTGAGTACTATGGATGATCTTAAAGGAATAAGCCCCTCGAGGAGTTAAATCAGACCTAATCAAACCCTTATTTGGCTTAACTGCTAAAAAACTTAAGCGTCGGCTCAGCTGGCCCTCAAATATACTTGATTGGTGCCACTTCTTAGGAAATTTTGGCCATCTTCCCCGCTCACACTGCATTGACGCCGACGTTGCCTCCAGTGTCAACCTGCATCCTTCGCCGCCAGCCTACCGACAACCTGCAACTTCGACCACCCCTCCTGCCCACTATGATTATGTCACCAGTCACCAAAAACGACTGATATCTCTCCCACCACCGCCTCGATCTTGTGGACAAGAAAAGCTCCCAAGGGGCTTAGTTTTCTCAAAAATGAAGTCGGCGGTCGACAAAGATGGCGTAGAGCACCTGCTGAGGAGTTAGGCGGCGTCGTTATCACAACAAGATTTACGAGCTTTGACAGTGATCGACAAATTTTGTCGTCGACCCGGGAGTTCTGTTTGACGAGAATCTTCCTTTTCTGAGCCTTGTTTTCTATTACCGGTCATCTCGCGAGCCTGCCATCCACCCCTAGATTGAGCATCGGCTCAACACTGCCGACCGAGGATCTCACCTCCTCCACCGTCAAATTGATTGATGAATTGTTTAGGTACTTTTTTGAGCTATTTTCATTATGTGTTTGCTATTTCTGCAATTAAATTCAACCTAGAATATTGCATGGTGTAGATGAAGAAATTTAGGGAGATGTTCTTCGACGAATGTTTACCGGACGAGGCGGAAGAATACGATGACGATTTCAAAATGGCCATACACCATTTTGTGCATCAATCGAGATAGACCAGAGGGTCATGCTAATTTGATGAAGGATTACTTCAATCCCAATCGAGAGAAATATTTTCGTCAATGTTTTAGATGCACCAAAGTCTTCCTCACAATTGTAAAAGTTGTGGAGAAGCATGATGAAGGTTTAAATTGAGGCGATCAAGGCTAGGATGATAGTTTGAACGTTTGTACATCAATCGGGATAGCGCAAGGGGTGATGCCAAGATGATGAAGGATTAGTTCAACCCCAATCCAGAGAAGTATTTTCGTTGACGATTTCGGATGCACCGAAGTCTCGGTCTCACCATTGTATTTTTTTGGAGAAGCCGTATGAATGGTCTAAACCGAGGGGAGTGCATCAGGGGAGATAAGTGCTAGGCCTATGATGAAGTGTGTCGCGGCTGTCTGAGTACTTGCCTATGGGTATTTGGCTGTCACCATTTATGACTATGTCCGCATTGGGGAAGATTCAATTCTGGAGACCTTTCGAAGATACACACAAGCCGTGATTAAGATCTATGATGTGGAGTACTTGAGGGGCCGAATGATGAAGACACCAAGAGACTCTTGGGTTTGAGTGAGGAACGAGAATGACCTCGGATGTTTGGATCAATTGATTGCATGCACTGGACATGAAAGGTTCTGCAAGGTGAAAATATCAATACAAATGGCACTCCGAAGATCCAACAATCATTCTTTCAGGCTATTGCCTCGGAGGATCTATGATTTTGGCATTCATTCTTTTGATTTGTGGACTCTCATAATGATCTGAATGTGTTGTCAAGACCACCACAATTCGGGCGGCTTGTTGCTGCAGATGCTCCTCCTTGCAATTATTTGTCAATGACCGTCAGTACACGATGGATTACTACCTTGCAGATAGCAACTTTCCTCCATCCACATTTGTGAAGACAAACCCGCATCCTAAATTGCGGTGTGCTTTAGAAGCGCTTTACCATTATTCGTGGCCCTGCTGAGTATTGGACTCCACGGGTCCTATGACAAATAAAGACATGTTGCCTCATCTTGGATAACATGATCATTGAGGATGAGAAGGCAAGCTAGCTAGAGAACTTTCGATACATCGTCAATGGGGATCCTGTTGAATCGGAACACGATGCAAACATGATACATCAATTCCTCAGAGCCCATGGGCTACCAAAATCCAAGACAAACTTGCAACGGCTGATTATCAACAGACAACCAATACCTCAAAAAATAAAATCAATAGACACCAATTATAACAATTAAACAGTGTCAATTTTTTTATAACAATTAAACAACGGGCAAAACAGGTGGTACAATCAAAGGAGTAGGTCTCGGTGGACTAAGCAAAGTGCGGACCCTAGCATATCATTATTATGCTTATTATGTACTCCCTCGGTTTCATAATATAAGAATGTTTTTGACATTAACGTTCTTATATTATGGGACGGAGGGAGTACTATAGTGCGTGTGGAACTTTAATATGCAAACACAGAAACGACTGCAACAGGAGTATACATAACAAATTACGGAACGGTTTCGCACGCGCGTGTATGCGGAGGAAGAATGCTAGATGTGTGCGCTACGTAGCAATACGGTGTCCATGGTGAGCCCCGGGCCGAAGCCAAAGAGCACGCCCCACTCGCACCCCTCTCCGTTGGTGCTGCATCCCTCGGCGGCGGACCACCGTCGCAACTCGTCGAGGACGAACCACGCGCACGCGCTGCCCATATTCCCGTACTCGGCCAGCACCTTGCGTGATGCCCGCATCTCCTCCGGTTTAAGTCCCAGCGCCGCCTCCACCTTGTCGAGGATCGCGCGCCCCCCTGGATGCACCGCCCAGAACAGGGAGTTCCTATCGGTGATTGCGACGCCGGAGCCGTCGAGCATATCCTGGAGGCCGGCCTCGATATTTTTGGCGATCAGCGACGGGACCTCGCTGATGAGGCCGAAGGTCAGGCCCACCTCCCGCATGAGTCCCTGTATGGCGCCGCCGGTCTCCGGGATGAGGTGCTGCGTCGCGTGCACGATGTCAAACAGCTGCTTCTCTGTGGCCGGGTCAGCGTCGGCCCCGACGACGACGGCGGAAGCCCCGTCTCCGAAGAGGGCCTGGCAGACCAGGTTGTCCATGTGGGCGTCGTCGACGCCGCGGAAGTACATGAGGTTGGTCTCGACGCAGACGGCCAGCACGCGTGCCCCACCGTTGTTCTCGGCGAGGTCCTTCGCCAGGCGCAGCACCGCCGCGCCGACAAAGCAGCCCTGGTGGTATAGTGCGACACGGCGGACGGAGGGAGAGAGCCCGAGGAGCCGTATGATGTGGTAGTCGGCGCCGGGCATGTCACTGCCGCCGCTGGTGGAGCCCACGATGAGTCTCAGCGTGTAATCTTGTTTTAGTCTGTTTGTTTCCCTTTTGTAATCACGCATGCACGTTTGCTTTGTATTTCCGTGTGCATGACGCGTTGGATAAGCGCATGCAGCACGTCCCTTGCATCTAGGATCAGGCATAGTGGGGTTAGCTTGGCGTGAGTCTCGGTCAAGGCGTTGGCCTGATCGTGTGTGTAGGCATATGCCGTTTAGCTCATCTCTGAAGAATAACAGAAAGACGCCAGAAAAAACGCGTATCTTTGCGTCGCAAAAATCTTCCGTGTGTGATCTGTTCTTCGTGTCTCGAGAGAAACCACCATTGCTAGCTGAGAGAGAAGCCTTGGACCTGTCATTTGGCATCAGAGCTTTGATTGTATGCCCAAGATCATGCCGCGGGGCTCGCCGAAAAGCAGCGGAGATGGAACGCTGACGCTGCCGGAGGCGATGGAAGTCAAGCCGGAGCCGTTTGATCAGAACTCCTTCCCGCAGCTCGAGCGGGACAACTACTCCATGTGGGCGATGCAGATGCGCGTCCAGCTGCAGTTCATGGAGGTGTGGGGCGCCATCGACAAGGCAGGCCCCGAGTACGCGGAAGGCGGTGCTGAGTACCGCAAAGATCGTGGGGCGCTAACCGCGATTTATCGCGCCGTGCCCAAGACGATGCTTCCAACTCTCGCTGGCAAGGATTCGGCAAAAGAAGCCTGGGAAGCCATCAAGAAGTCCCATCTCGGCCACGACCGCGTTCGCGAGGCAAACTTGCAGACGTACAAGAAGCAGTTCGAGGAACTGAAGATGGCGGAGAGCGAGACCGTGGACGAATTCGCTACGCGCGTCACATCGCTCGTCAGCGGGATTCGTGGCCTCGGTGAGAAGCTCGACGAGATCGAGGTTGTGCGCAAGTTCCTGCGTGCAGCACCGGCGCGTTACATGCAGCTGGTGACCACGATCGAGCAGTGCATCGATCTCAAAACCCTGTCAACTGAAGACTTGGTGGGGCGTTACAAGGCGTACGACGAGCGCGTACGTTCTACCTTCGGCAATCCTCAGGAAGGGGAGCACCTGATGTTGTCACGTGCGCAGTGGGAGAAGCTCGAAGGGAAGAAGACAGGAGGTGAGGGATCGTCGTCCGGTGGCCAGAACGGCGACCGATCCGGAAGCCACGGCAAGAAACCACAGCAGCATGGCTCCAACTCAAACTCCGTCCGTGGCAAGAACAACGACTGGAAGAAGAAGTACAAGTGCCACAACTGTGGTATTAAAGGTCACTTTGCTGCTGAGTGCCGCAGGCCAAAGAAGGAGAGGGCTCTCATGGCAGAGAAGGAAGATGAAGGTCCAGCAACTCTTCTCATGGCGGAGATCTGTGATCTGACTGAAACTGACGAGCACTCCGGCGAGGTTCTCCTCAATGAAGAAAAGGTACACCCGAAAAGGTACAAAGGTGATGCTTGGTATTTAGATACTGGTGCTAGCAATCATATGACAGGGATCAAGGAGAAGTTCTTGGACCTCGACCTCACTGTGACTGGGAAGGTCAGGTTTGGGGATGGTTCAGCCGTGGACATTGTTGGGCGTGGCACTGTGTTGTTCCAGTGCCTGAACGGTGAACACCGTGCCCTTGCAAATGTGTACTACATCCCGTCGCTGAAGAGCTGCATCATCAGTTTGGGCCAACTTGCTGAACGTGGGTGCAAGGTGGTGATCGAGGACGACTACATGGAGATTTACGACAAGGCACGCGAGCTTCTCGCGCACGTGCTGCGGAACCAGAGCCGTCTCTACATCCTCGACCTGAGCTAGGCGCAGCCGGTCTGCCTCATGGCTAACTGCGGCGACACGGCTTGGCTTTGGCATGCACGGTACGGTCATCTCAACTTCAAGGCGTTGCGCGAGCTAGCGCAGAAGGAGATGGTACATGGGCTGCCGCGCATAGATCATATTGATCAGATATGCGATGGCTGCCTCGTTGGGAAGCAGCGGCGACTGTCATTCCCTAGCGAGGCGACGTACCGTGCTGAGCGCCCGCTAGCGTTGGTCCACGGTGACCTCTGCGGTCCAATCTCTCCACCAACACCCGCCGGCAACCGCTACTTTCTTCTGCTTGTCGATGATGTCTCCAGGTTCATGTGGCTAATTCTGCTGAAAACCAAGGACCAGGCACTTGGTGCCTTTCATAGGTTCAGACTTGGTGCAGAGAAGGAAGTGGAGCTCGACCTTAAGGCACTCCGCACTGACCGAGGTGGTGAGTTCACCTCAAAGGCGTTCACGGCATACTGCGACGACCACGGCATCAAACACTTCCTCACGGCGCCTTATTCACCGCAGCAAAATGGCGTCGTCGAGCGCCGCAATCAGACAATTGTTGGCATGGCTCGTAGTATGTTGAAGAGCAAGGGAGTCCCAGGAAAATTCTGGGGGGAGGCGGTCACCACTGCTGTCTACCTCCTGAACCGTGCGCCGACGAAGAGTGTCGCCGGCCAGACGCCGTATGAAGCCTGGTGTGCACGGAAGCCCAGTGTCGAGCACCTGCGTACGTTTGGCTGTGTCGCCTATGCCAAGGTGACAAAGCCGAACTCGTCGAAGCTTGCGGACAGGAGCGTTCGTACAGTTCTACTCGGGTATGAGCCGAACACAAAAGCCTATCGAGTATTTGATCCAATCGGCAACCGTGTCATCGTCACAAGGGACGTAGTGTTTGACGAGAAGCAGCAATGGGATTGGAGCACAGTGCACAGGCAAGAAGCGTCCAGTTATGAGGCGTTTACAGTCACGTATCCAATCATCTCCACTGCAGGTACAACTAAGGTGACGTTGGAGGACGGCGTACATGCAGAGACGGGCGAGACCACACCGGCCAGTGCCACTCCAATCGGCACGCCGTGCGAGTCGCCCGCGACGCAGAGCACGCCGAGAGCAGCAAGTGTTTCTGCAGGCATAGCAGTGAACACCGCTGCAGACGCTGACGAGGGGCGGACGCCTCCGTCCCACACCTACGACGAGCTCGGGCCCAAGGGGTTCAGAAACCTGATGGAGATCTTGGAGGAAACAACGGTTCCACCTGGTGCAGAGTTGCAGTTCGCCGACGCCGGTGTGGATGCTGAGTTGTGCTTGCTCGGTACAGAGGAGCCCACGTCACTCGTCGAGGCTCGGAAGGAGCCAAGCTGGAGGCGTGCCATGGAGGAAGAGCTTGACTCCATCCGTGGCAATGATACATGGCAGCTCGTCGACCTCCCGCCCGGACAAAAACCCATCGGTCTGAAATGGGTATACAAGCTGAAGAAAGATCCGAGCGGCGCCATCGTCAAGCATAAAGCCCGCCTTGTTGCAAAGGGATATGTGCAGCGCGAGGGGGTGGATTTTGATGAAGTATTTGCCCCTGTTGCGCGCATGGAAACTGTGCGTCTGCTCATCGCTGTGGCTGCACTTGAGGGCTGGCGTCTGCACCACATGGACGTAAAGTCCGCATTCTTGAATGGAGAGCTGCAGGAGGAGGTGTTCGTGCGACAACCCCCTGGCTATGAAGAAGAGGGCAATGAGCACAAAGTCTTGAAGCTGAACAAGGCATTGTATGGACTTCGTCAGGCGCCGAGAGCATGGTATGCCAAGTTGCATGCCACTCTGCTCACGCTCGGGTTCGAGAGATGTCCTCTTGAGCACGCGGTGTACATGAGAAGCAAAGGTGGCTCGCGGCTGCTCGTAGGCGTTTATGTCGATGACTTGGTGATCACTGGTACAAGCCAAGTGGAGATTGACAGCTTCAAGGAGCAGATGAAAAATCTGTTCAAAATGAGTGATCTGGGTTTGTTGTCATACTATCTTGGGATCGAGGTAGCCCAGACCGCCAATGGCGTTACACTCAGCCAGGCCGGATATGCTCAGAAGATCCTTGAGAAGGTTGGAATGGCAGAGTGCAACCCAAGTCAAGTACCAATGGAGCCAAGACTGAAGCTAGTTAAAACTGATCAGGACAAGAAAGTGGACTCAACTCAGTACCGCAGCATAGTTGGGAGTCTGAGGTATTTGGTAAACACAAGGCCGGATCTTGCTTACTCAGTGGGCGTCGTTAGTCGTTTCATGGAAGCTCCTACGTTGAACCACATGGCAGCAGTCAAGCAGATTTTGAGGTACATCCGTGGCACCATTCATCTCGGCTGTCACTATGAAAGGAAGGAAGAAGAGTTGCCACGACTTGTTGGATACGGTGATAGTGACCACGCTGGTGATCTTGATGATCGTAAAAGCACATCAGGTGTGCTATACTTCCTTGGCACCAATCCAGTAACTTGGGTCTCACAGAAACAAAAGGTAGTGGCAACATCATCGTGCGAAGCATAATATATTGCTGCAGCTATCACTGCTTGTCAGGGAATTTGGTTATCATGGCTGCTTGGTGAACTGATGAACAAAGAGCAGCAGAAGAAACTGATGAAGAGGGAGCAGCAGAAGGTTTTGATCAAAGTGGACAACAAATCTGCAATTGCGCTTTGTAAGAACTCAGTCCATCATGATCGCAGCAAGCACATAGATGTTCGCTATCATTTCATTCGTGAGTGCGTTGAAGAAGGGAGGGTCACCGTGGAGCATGTCCGAACCGGCGACCAGCTCGCCGACATACTGACCAAGCCGCTCGCCCGTGTGAAGTTCCTGGAGCTTCGCGAGCGCATTGGACTCCGAGCGGTGAAGAAACAAGATTAAGGGGGTGAATCTCAGCGTGTAATCTTGTTTTAGTCTGTTTGTTTCCCTTTTGTAATCACGCATGCACGTTTGCTTTGTATTTCCGTGTGCATGACGCGTTGGATAAGCGCATGCAGCACGTCCCTTGCATCTAGGATCAGGCATAGTGGGGTTAGCTTGGCGTGAGTCTCGGTCAAGGCGTTGGCCTGATCGTGTGTGTAGGCATATGCCGTTTAGCTCATCTCTGAAGAATAACAGAAAGACGCCAGAAAAAACGCGTATCTTTGCGTCGCAAAAATCTTCCGTCTGTGATCTGTTCTTCGTGTCTCGAGAGAAACCACCATTGCTAGCTGAGAGAGAAGCCTTGGACCTGTCAATGAGGTGGGTGATGTCCTCGAGCGGACCTCCCCACTCCTTGAGCGCGGCGGTGGCCGCAGCGGCGGCGAGTTCCGGGACCTTCTCGGAGATGATGGCCTGGCGAATGTCCAAAGTAGGCGCCATGTAGGTGGTCATCTCAGGATTAGCAGCCAGCAGTGCCACGTCGATGTAGAGGTGCCGCTTCTTGATGGTCGATTTCTCACCTGCAGTACGCATGTTACCATTGAGCGAAGGTTTTTTTTTTTGCGGGTAACCATTGAGCGAAGGTTAATATGAGCATCCATCTTATGGACATTACGGCTCTCGGGACGGTAGATTTTTTTTGATTCGGTGATACTGACTAATATTTTTTTACGGCAATGATAAAATCCCGAACGTTCGGATTTTAAGCATGGCAACCCGAAAGTTGCCATGTCTTAACAACTAAAGTTGCCACCTCGCGTCAACTAAAGTTGCCATGTAAAAACGTTCGGGATGAAATGCTTAAAATCCGAACGTTCGAACTTTATCGGGGTCCTTTTTTTAACATTGTGGCTATATATCTGCACCCGCAAACTAGTTTTTGGGTAAAAATTTAACAATGGGCTATGTCATTTAACGGTGGCTCCTCTAGAAACTATAAAAAATTATAGCGGAGCTAAGCTACAGTTAATGTTCTTAATAAATTATGAAAAAATATAAGCATACAAATACATGATATATGAATCACAATAATCAGTATAACCGATTTGTTTATCTAAGATTTAGTATCTTAAATTAGTAAAAGAAATATTTTTTTCAAAAATAAAACTAAGAATTTGTATCATAAATTCTTTGTTTTCTTATAAGAAATATAATTTTTTGGATTTAGTCTCTTGTAGTTTAACTTGGTTGGTGCCATGGAATTGCACTTGAATTTAAACTGCAAAATTTCATTAATCTTTTTGAATTGTTTTTATATTTTTCTTAGGATTACAATCATGAGATTCCTGGCTTTTATTGAAGAGACACAACTTCCCCGATATAGTATCATGACATTTTTTGTAATTCTCAAGCTTCACTTAAATTAATACTTCGTGTTAATTTTCCAACCACGATATTAATCATTGTCTGTTTGGAACTTTCAACGGGAAAGTCATCCTCATGTTGTGGAACATGCTCAGTTGTCACACGACTCAGAGCAAGGATAATAAGCGAGCCCAATTGTTACCTCTATATCAATGACACATCATCTATAGTCAGTCTAATAACGCACTAAGACAGTTGTTGTTGGTTCTACATATTGTGTCATTAATATGTGTGGCACACCTTCTTGTCTCACAAAGTGAGTTGGAGACTATCCTATAACATGCTATAAATTTACAATACACTCTTGTTCTCTCAGAGCGCTTTTTCAGCGGACGAGCGCCTCATAGGACGTTATCTCGCCCGCTCATATAAGGATCGTGCTTCCAGTTTCGCAGTCCAGGCTGGCTTTACGAACAGTCCAGGCTTAGTTATACATCGAGCCGGCGAGTATACGGTATCGTATTGAGTCAGAGGAAAACGCGTCGGATTTAATGATATACTAGAATTGTGCGAGCCTCGAGGTACAGGTTAGAACAGAACAGTGCTTAGATGGTTTAATGGTATGCCAGGCCAGAGCTTTCCTCCCCAACAACACGCACAAAACAGTGCTCAACTGGTTTAAAGGTATGGCAGGAATCCAATGGAGAATATGTGCCGGGTCTCGTACAGGTGGCGACAATGGTTAAGTGATCCCCTTCTTAACCCTAAACAACTGACCTAATTAGAACTAACTATATTCTGGAGTAGCTAGGTACTGAATATGTGCCTCGTACGGTCGTACCCTACGTGTGGCTCCAGTGCTTGACACCGGGTTAAACTTTGAATCTAGCTGCCTACGTTGATTTTCTAAATTTACCTTGACTTTTAACCATAGACCATGCTACATGAAAAATAATTAATTAGCATGATTTGATCACTGCTGTTACTTACAATAGCTAGTCAATGTGTACGTGCAATGCATGTTAATTTGGAAGTATATCAAGTGCATGTGGATATTAATTACGATATTATTTGCGTGTTATTATGTGATTAACACTATATTTGGCATGAAATTAACTGCACGCTAAACGTGTTGAGCGCTCGACATTGAAGCAGTCTAGATCGTTGGATTGAAATGATTTGATGATCGAGATTAATTGGATCTGCTCCTTTGGGTCTTTTATATTGGTATAGATATAGATATAGATATAGATATAGATATAGATATAGATATAGATAATGTTTTGATTCTCCAAACATGTTTTAAGGGGACTGCTAATTTCAACCAGGTCAACGTGCCTGTTAATGGCCCATGTACCGACTCAAAACCTAACAACTCGTGCATGATTTGTTTGAAGGGGTATCAAGTACGACCAGCTGCATAGCAGACGTGGGCCATGCCGTGATAAACGGCAACCTTATACGCACCAGGATAGTGACTTATTAGCAAGAATACAAGGAGTAATAAAGGCATGGTGGGAATCCAGATGAAAACAAACGAGGAGGATACCGAGACCCGACAGAGTCGTCCTCCAAAACGACTATTTGCTTGTTCTCTCTCTCTCTCTCTCTCCAACTCATTACAAATTTGATGTGGAATATTATAGTCCACTTTGTCACCCCATTTTACATGCTCTCATATTGCTTGTATATGTCAACTTGCATTTAATATGATTCATAAATTATTAAAATTAAATTATACTCCCTCCTTTGCAGAATATACGGTGTATTGATTTCCGTGCAAGTAAACTTTGAATGTTTGATCAAGATTATTGAATAAAAATATAAACATCTGCAATACCTAGTAGATAAAATACGAAACTACTTTTCATGATGGATCGAATTATATAAGTTTCGTACATATTGTTGATATTGATATATTTTTCTAAAACTTGGTCAAATATGCACGCATTTGGCTTTTGATAAAACAAATACACCTTATATAAAGGGACGGAAGGAGTATATCACATTTGTCAGAAATAGATGGGTGTGAATCCCCCAACGAAGTAACGGGTTAGATAAAGGTAGGAGAGCTCCATGGAGGTCCTATGGAATTTCGTCCATCATATTATGGCTTAGTAGTTCATCCCCACTAATATATTTATCTCAATATGCACTATGTGCTCAAGAAGTAAAGATGCTTGGCAATAGGCCCACCTGAAGACGATGCATGCAAAAAAGCTTGAATGTTTTCACTATGTTATGCTACCTACATTAAATAAATATTTATGGTACTTACATTCAATTAAAAAATATAATCATACCATAATCATATGTATTTTTAGTTTTAGTTCTTTATATTATTACTCCAAATATTCATATTCATATATAACCAAACCTCCTGAAATACTCCATAAGCCCCTATTTACATGACACACATCTTTTTCAAAGACCAACTTTGATAACCAATTGATCAACATAATGTATGTTACGCTTAAAATGTTAATACCATTCAATTCATGCTAAGATTTAGATTACATCTGTATAATTTTTATGATATGTTATATATTATTGAGGAAATTAATGAACAAAATTTTATGATAAAATGAGGGCTCCATGAATTAAGGGACATAAGGAGTATATTTCAAGCAATTCCCGCACCAACACACGTGGTACCATCTAGTAGCATACAGCTTAGTAGACCTATATTTACCTCATAAAAATAATCTATGAACAACAACATATCAGTAAATGTGTCAACTGATTTTCTTATATCAAATTGTCGCAAATGCAACTAACGATGACAAACAACAAACCCTTTCCTGCCCCCACACGGATCACGAAGCACAGTCGTGTGTCTAAGATAGATACTGCCAGAGCAAGCTATGATAGACACAATTTTGTATATATTATATAGACACAAACATTAATCTTTTGTACTCCTGAGGTGCATACTACCATATTCACTATACTTGTATACACAGTTATTACACCTCTTTATCATTCTCAATATACTTAATTAATTATTCTAAGATACCTCAATGCAAGTTAAACCAAAAAATATCATGGAAGCCATTAGTTCATCCAATATAGCATAAAGTTTTTACGTACAAAAAATGCAGTTGATGAGAAAATAATATAAAGTACATAGACTAAAATGGAAGTTTTTATGGAGCTCGCTTTGGGTATCTATTTTATTAGTGAACTATATTAAAATAATAGAGAGGTATAATGTTCTCATGTATGTGGTATATGAAAGAACCATCTCCACAGTTGTCCGCTAATTTTGTTAAAAATTTGAAGTGACAACTCATATATTTCCCAACAATCAATTTTATTAATTATTAGCCACTTGATGAGATCCAAGCATCCAAAATGAGCAGCGTCAAATATATACTTTGTATAAACTGCAATATTCATTACAGGAATGGAATAAATACACATGTTGTCTATATATAGTAACGGATTTGAATTTCCTACTAATGATCATGACCATCATCCAACATTGATCTACTTGATACTCCTATTTAACTCCGACCATTTAGACTCTACTAACTTCCACCCCGCAAAAAAATAAAAAAAAACTCTACTAACTTCGGTTCCAGTAGTTTAATTAATTAATAGGAGTATGTGCTTATCACATGGCCTTTGTTATTTCTGGAAGGGAAACAAAAGGTACGCAGTTTCCACAAAAGATACGTACATATGCGCCTGAACTTGTCCTTGAGGTGCTGCTTGTGGTCACTGTTGGTGACACGGAAGTAGAAGTCTGGGAACGTGCTCTGCTCCACGTTGCTGGGGTTGCCCGTCCCTATGGCCAAGATGGACAAAAAAAAAAAAGATGGACGCCGTGCCCATGGCCTTCTTCTGCCCGTGTACCTTAGCTACCTGACCCTGGCTCCCCATGTCTACTCTCGCTTCCTGAGCGGAATGCTATCCTCTAGATTAGACCAAAAACCCTCAAGCTAGTCGAGACTGGTTGGCTTCAACTCCATGGAGCTTATCACGTCTATTTATAAGGGCGTTGTTGCTGCTCCTAATACTTCATGCTTTGATGCATGCGTGTGTGTGGCCCGTGCATATGACAAGAAAACCCTAGCACTGATTCTTATTTACATCCCCTAAATGTTAGACCTTTCTTTCTACTTTCGAGTTCTTCTCGCTGATACCTACACTAATTGTTAAAAACAATTGTGGTTGGTATATACCTACACTAATTGTTAAAAACAATTGTGGTTGGTATGTCTACCCAAGTCCACCATGGTTTTTCTTTTGCTGCAGTGACATTAGCTCAGGAGTAGTTGTGAGCTGTGACCTATACTCTCGAGGGATTTCAGGGTTCAAAGTACTACCGACATATGGAAGTTAGTTGCTGTGTCATCTCCTAATACTATCGACTTTTCCTTAGCTGATACCTACACTAACTGTTAGAATAAAATGTGGTTGGTATATATCCCCAATTCCATCATGCCCACGTTGGACCCGGCCCACGCTGGTCCATCCGACCCCACATATATTCCTCACCATCCGCTCCCTGGACCAAACCCTAACCACTTCACTCCACTCCCCTCCACTCCCCTCCGCCACCCAACCTCCCGTCTGGCGATCTTCGGCCTTCTCCGGCATGACGGGCAGCGGATCCGAGTCCTACACCTCCAGATTCGTCGACCCCGAGCTCATCCCACGCAACCCCAAGGAGGTGATGACTGTCAGGCTTGCACTCTGCCGCTCCCAGGAGGAGGCCGCCCAAGGTAGAGCTCGGACTCCTTCCTTCAGGAATCCATTGTGTCCGCCCAAATGACGCATGGATCCGCCGCGAGGTGTGGCATCGCTGGCTCAGCGCAGGCAACGCGGCTTGTGTAGCGTCCGAACCGGCGACGGACGCGCAACCCCTTTGTTGGCGCGTCGAGGCGGAAGACGCACCATGCATGTTGTTCGATGCAAACATGGCGTGACGTGCCCGCCATGCGAGGCAGCGGGCGCGGGAGGCAGCGGCAACCCTCACAGCAGTGGACGTTGGCGAGGCGGAGTCACATTCTCCGGCGCCCCTATGGTGCACCTATTCGGGCGCCGCAACCGCGTCGTGGTGGATGTCGCTGGCACATCCTAGGATGGATCCATCATCAATCTGACGTTTACCGACACCGTCAAGGTTCCGGGCTCCGACGAGAAAGACTAGGGAATGGAAGACGGTGTCGCGTTGAGTCCCGTGAGCCGGATCGTGTCCCATGTCCTACTCTACCTTGCCAGCGACCGGACAAACATTTTGGGGAGCGCAGCCGGCCGCCGGACGAGCTCTACTTAAGATTAGTTTTATGTTGCATGTAATAGTATGGATTTGAGGTTTATAATTCGAGGTATCCGGTTGTGGAATGGATTATCTGAGGCATGACCGGTCACTGTCTCAGACGCACCCGGTCGCGTCTGCAGTCGTTTGAGGGGTCAGATTTGCCAAGTCCGTCTATAGATGCTCATATCCATGGTGTTGTCTACCACTAAGGGAGAGTCAATCGCCGTGATCATGGTTTTGATGCTACAGATCATGCCCGAGTGTCAGGAACTATGTCTAAGACGTGTTTTGCCTCTGTCAGTAGAACACATGAAAGTGGTCTCGCCAACAACCTCGTGTGAGGGAAATGATTCGCGTGTCATGGGAGCATATTGAGGCACCTGAGTCTACCGTGCCGGTGGTACCTATGGTTGATCATGTTGACATAGCCGACGTTTGGCGCCTGCTCTTGGGAGCCGCTTGGTTGATGATGAGTACACAAAGAACTACAACGACTTTTTACGGTTTCTTTCACAAATGGGTGGCTGATCCCTGGATACAACAAGACATGTGGCTATCTCCCGAAGGAGGAATCAATCAAGAAGAATCCAGGAAGAAACAAAAGCGAGAAGGGTGGCGCCAAAGGGGCGTTCAAGATTTCATGATGGAGGGTGCTCAGTTCTTTGGGTATTCAGCATGGCTTTTGGTTGTTTGAGTTGTCATTGTAGGTCTTTTTTTCGGGGCTTCTGCTTTGTTGCATGGTTATGGGCGGTTGTGTGTTGGGAGCATTTGGAGGGCCACCTATGCGGTAGTGATGTTTCGTGCTTTGTGAGTAGTTCGCTTATGGGTTGTTTCAATCAGTATTCACTCGGTTTGTTGTAAATTAATTGAGCAATTTAATTCTTAATTCATCGATGGCCCAAATCTTTCCCCGTTTTAAAAAGAAAAAAAACTGACCGACCAGCCTTCATGTGCACATGTATTTACAAATCATTCATAAGTTTGAGAAATATAGGGGTATGAGTTAACCACAAATGGGAAAGCAACAAACATGTAACATAATAGCAAGGGCGTCTCCAACGCTGACCCTCAAACCTCTCGCATACATTTGGAGAGCATGGTCCGAACGTGTTGTGCCATCCAACGGGGGCCTGTATCGATCCTCCGAGCGGCCCGGATACAATTTCTGCTGCAAACTAGAGACAAACTAGGGGGGATTTGCAGGCGTCCAGACCGCTGTCACGCCCGCTTCTGACCGTCCTGGCCCACCCAACCTCCCTCCCTCAGCCGCCCACGCTTCCCGCCCAAAATGGTCAGCGCTGCTCTTGAGCGTTAGTGCCGCATTCATGCCCGGCCAGAGCCCGCGCGTCCTCTCACTGGCATCGGCATTGAAGCGGTGCGCCGGCTGAGAGAGACCAGACTGCTCCGCATCCTGGTGCACGCCACTCCTCCCGCGTTCAAACGACACAAAGGTCGTCCATCTGCCGCCACATTAATGACACACAGTTGTCGAGGAACCTACTCCGGCGCCACCCATTCGCCCGTCAACCATCGACCATTGCTATTCGCCCATCATATAAACTGCAACCCGAGTCATAGCCGCATTCATCCTCCTCCGGTCCCTTTCTCCTATCCGCACTACTCTCATCATGGCCTCCTCGCGCTCCAAAGCTCTCTGGGATGGACTGGCGCCGGAGCAAAAAAAGAAGATGGCCACCATTGCTGCTAGCTAGCAGGCCAGCAGGCAGTCGTAGGCTTCCGACGTCCCAATTAATGGAGGACGTGGCCGAGGGCGAGTCGGCGCCAACCTCCTCTCCAGCACAAAGCTTGCCAGTGCATTGCACCATGACCATCGGCGCCCCCCTGCCCATTACATGGACATGGTGCGGGAGGCGCAGGCTGATGTGGCCTACAACCTCCAGCACCTCTAGGAGCACTAGCAGATGGAGGAGAGCTTGACGCCGGCAAGGCAATCATGCCAGACGCAGACGTGGCGGAGCAGGAGGCGCTACTCGAATCCTATAGCTCCGCTTACGAGATCCGCCTCGCCCGCTGGCGGTACCGCCAGCGTCAGGCAGAACTAGGGGCCGAGTTCGAGGAGGCGGCGGACAAGGTGTGGGGCAAGACCGACGAGGACGACATTGCAGGCTCCGCCGAGGCTGTCCACGCCGCCACGACCACGAAGCCGACACGTCCCCAGGCGCCGCCGACAACATGGAAGAGTAGTGCATGGCAGTTCACCGCCGCTCGAGGCCCAGGAAGGCCACCACTCTTCCCCTCTACCCGAAGCCAAGCTTGGCGGGCTGATAATCGACAGCCAATTAGTTGCTCAAACTACGGTGGCGGAGGCTGCAGAGGCAGAGTTGGAGAAGGCGAAGGCAAGTGCCGGAGATTTAGTTCTTGGGGCTCATGACCAGACACGAGGAACGGGCGCCGACAATCATTTAGATTAGGTTTAAAATAGAGGTATGTCTGAAATTATACCTCCAGAATCAGATGAGCTCTACTTTTAATTGAAGTATGTCCAAAATATAATGAATTTCGTCATGTTTATATGAAATCTGCCGAGTTTGCATGAACCTCTTCCGGTGTATATGAAAAAATAAGAAAATGGACGGAAAAGATACCGTTCTTACATATTCCCGAGATTCTGTTTTAGCGGTGCTTACGTATACCCTTACGCCAACAGTAGCGTGAACAGAAGATGTGTGCATGAATATTTCAACAATCAAAATTTGACTTTACTATACGTAATCACTCTCAGTCAGCTCTGATTCTTATATTCATCTCCTAATTATTGGATTCTTCTTCCTACTTCTGACTTTTCCATATCCGATACCTACACTATAACTTTTAAAATAAAAAGCGGTTGTATATATCCAAAGTCCACCTTGTTTTTCTTTTTCTTTTTCTGCTACAGAGTTCGTTTGTTGCAGGGTCAGTATCTGAAGTTAGTTGTGAACTGTCACGTAAATCCTTGGATTTAACAGTACAATTTAGTACGGACAAAGGGGATTACTATTAACTTATCATGTCAACTTCGAAAAATATAGTGAGCTGAGCCATCCACGTATGGGAAGCAATTGACATGTATGTGTTTTTCCTATTGTTTCTTCCCCTAGCCCTAGGAGTATAAGGCAAACTCTGCCTTCCAGGCTTCAACGGCGAGCCCGTGGATTCGTCTCCTCTCTGCTTGTCGCTCCGGTGGCCGGTGGTGGGGAGGGGAATCCTGCTGCCCCCGCTCCACCTAGTAGTTAAGTTAGGGTTTTTTTAGTCCTCGTAGGCGCGATGTTCGGGCAGATGGCGATGCTTCTTCGTGTTTGTCTTCTGGGCTTTGATCTTCTTCAAGTTCATCTATCTGGAGTAGTTGACGGAGCTCCGACACATACTCCTGTCATCTCCTTGTGGCGGTGAGGTTAGAGTTTCTTCTCATGTGACGAGATCTGGTGTCAGGTGTTTCAGATTTATGCAATAGTTCAACAGCGACAACTGCGGCTCCTGGGTCCCTCCCCTACCACAATAGGAAAGGCGTCAGGGCCACGCACCACAACTCCTTCCTCTTCTACACGACCAAGAAGCACCGTCGGCACTGCTACCTGGAGACCCACCGGAGAGCCCACCGA
>NC_041385.1:709414526-709415857 GCF_002162155.2 Triticum dicoccoides
ACCTCTCAGGTCCCATCACTCTGCTGACCGGAAGGGGCCAGAGTCGGGCAGCACCACCGCCACGGTTGCTTAGCAGCCACTAGACCGCGTGAGGAGGAAATCCCGTCATGGGCAAGGTGAGTGTCGTACTACCCCCACACTCAGGCTCATGCCACTAGCCACTACTGGGAGCACCACCGGAGGGAGCAGGAGCTAGAACCCCGTCAGACCTGGCCGTCCATATTTCAACAGGGAGTCACCCAGGAACCGGCACCTCCGGTGGCAGGGTAGCCTCGACAATGTCGTCTGCCACCACCTCACAGTCTCAGGGTGGCATATGTTCACTACAAACTACCAAATATTTCCAACATGAAACGGAAATAGATATGGGCACCTCCAAAAGTGAATTTCTTTCATTGGCTAGCCAACCTGGACAGATGTTGGATTGCCGAGAGATTGCAACACCGCGGCCTTCAACACCACCCTCGCTACATCCTTTGCGACCAAGAACTAGAGACAATGCACCACCTGCTAGTTTCCTGCACTTTCTCGAGGCAAGTCTGGCATGATACCCTCTCCTGGCTAAGGATGACGAGCAGGCCACCTGACACAATAGCTTAACAGTTTTTTTTTTTCTCGAATACGCACGAGTGTGCGTATCATATATTATAGAAGGAAAGGGTAAGAACCCTCCACAAAATGCCAGTACAAGGTTATTTACATGTAGCCCTCGGCCACACCACCCGACTACTCAGAATAAAGGCTACTCGCTACTCTCCCACGTTGCAAGGCCCAGCATGAACACTTCAACTTCCCCTTGCAGTAAGCCTGCCTGCTTCCATGCCTTGGCCTTAGGTCACGCTGGTGTTTTAAATAAAAACTATTTGTATTGTTTCAACTATCATCTCAAAATTATCTTAGAAAATTTAAGAAACGAGTTGTCAAGGCTTTTTCCTGAACATCATTTTGCCTTGGAACATTTCCGATAGAGCCAAAGTTCCATGTGAAATAAACGTTGACTGACTCAATGGTGAAAGAAGATATAGAGATGTCATTTTTGTCCAACATTACTCCAAGTTGATGGAAATTATACTAAGTTTGGGTGACACCAATGAACTCATTAAATTGTACATAATTTGTTCTACATTGTTGAATGGAGTTAGTATACGTATCCTTGACTAGCATGTGGATCATTAGAAATGCAGTAGGTGCATTGATGACTTGTTCATGGGCCCAACTATTCTTTTAAAGTTGTACTAGTAGCTAAGGTGACGTTTTAGATGCATATTCAGAACGTAGTTCGAATTTAATGCCAACTAGGTTCAGCACATGTTATTTTTAATACTTCCATT
>NC_041385.1:709416276-709436490 GCF_002162155.2 Triticum dicoccoides
CTGAATATATATTTGCAAGTTGACCCACCAGACATCCAACAACCCTTTTCTGGTCTTGGCCGTAATGAGACATACTCACCGATCCAACCATTGCACAATTAAGCCTTTCTTTGGAAGCAAATTAGTTCCTAGGAGGTATTCAGTGCACATTTTAAGTAAATACAAAGCCAAAGCAATGCAATACTGAAATCATTTCGTGGGTGACATGAGCCCCTAGAATTTTATTCAGTGAAATGAGCCCCTAGAATTTTATTCTAGAGTAAGTCCGGCAGCCGGGAAGCGACCATATATATGTGATGCCTTCTTCTACACATGTATTTAGAAATTATTGACAATTTCGAAAATATATAGCGGTCTGAGTCATCCTCAAATTGAGATTTTTTTTGAGGGAAGGCCATCATGGCTAGCTTTATTAAAACTTAAATAATGTTTACATCGTCTACGAGCTTACTGACAATAAAGTCAGGGGGCTCATCCAACCAACTAAATGAAGTCTTATTACAGTAACTGAAATGAGCTAGCACAAGAACCGCTTGATTACAAGATCTATAACAATGCTTATAAACGACCTTCCCAATTGAAATACTAGTGTCCACACATTCTGTGAATATAGCCGCCGCCGAGTCCCACAATATTGTTTGTTCATCACAATAATTGAGACTAATAGACATTCATGTAACATAACGTTCCTTTTTTGTTTCTTGAAGGAAAGGAAAGTGTTTTAATGATGAAAGGTTTCCTCTATTCCTGAGAATACATTAATTTTTCAGAAAACACAATTTAGCTATCAGGAAAAGGGCTTCCGTTTCGCTCTATAGATAAAGTACGAAACATAAGTAAAAGGCCGAAATATACATGGCGATGAGGAAGCCTTTAAAGAAGCAGAACCTAGAAAAAAAGACAATAACATCCAAACCGCAACACCACGCCGAGCAAGAATACAAGAGGACCCAAAGACTAACACCACCTGATTTCCACGACTACCTCCTCAAGAGGGAAACTGCGCAAAGCGTATTCGTCGCCGCATCTGATGGAGTGGACAAAGTTTTTCACCTGGAACCTGACATGGGGGGCAAAACCGCGACAACATCCTCAAAAGGAAAACGGCATCCGTGGGCACCGTCACCGTCGACGCCAAGGCGTAGAGCTTTCACCCATTGCTTCCCCGTGCCATGACGGGGCCACAATCGGCCGCTGCAACGAAGGTAGGGCCTCCAAAACCAGCTGTGGACCCTTCCCTGCCACAATAAGGGAGATGCCAGGGCCACCCACCGCAACATTTCTCGCCGCTCACACATGACCAAGACGCGTTGCCACCACCGCTACCCGGAGAACCGCCGAAGAGCCCACTGAGTAGACCGCCACCCAAGGCTGCCGCCCTGGCATCCCACTCTAAACCTCCCGCTGATGCCAAAACTCGTGACCTCCGTAATAAAATGTAAGACATTTTTTATGCCTTACGCAAAACTAAAAAAAGGCCTTACATTTTGGTACAGAGACTGAAGTATTTTGCCTGCGAAGTACAGTACAAGTTTGGATGTGCGCCAACAACCAATTTAGGGATCGTCACTGTCACAAAATGGTGCAGCAAGCGAGATGATGATGAACCACCGGCCGGTAGGGAGTTTGGTGGTGAATGGTGATCCGACAGGCCACTACATATACCGCCTTTCTTGCACTCAAACTCCACAAGCACAGAAAGCAAAACCACAGTCGCTAGCAGTACAAAGTCCAACGCGGTTTGTTTAGTCATGGAAAAAACTAACATCGTGGCTTGTAGGAATCCAACTTCTCGTGACGCGAGCGATGACGAGGAAGCGACGTGGTCGCATGCATGGGGGCTCATCTCGGGCTTTGCCGTCTCCATCACCCTCAAAACAGCAATCGAGCTCGGCATCATCGACGCACTGACCAACGCCGCCGGCCGTGCGCTGACGGTGGACGAGCTGGCCGCGCAGCTCCCGGCACCGGACAAGGCCGGGTCGGCTGCCTCGGTGGACCGGCTTCTCCGGCTCCTTGCCGCCTTCGACGTTGTGCGGTGTTCGACGGAGACGGGTCCGGACTGTGAGGCAGTCCGGAAGTACACTCCGGCGCCGGTGTGCCGGTGGCTCACCAGCAACCGCAGCGATGGGTCGCTGGCCCCCTTGGCCATGTTGGCCGTCGACCAGGATTACTTGCCGACCTGGTAAGTGTGTGTGCTCTGTACTATATATCACCCATCGACTGCCATGATGATCAAATGTCACGAGACTAAGCATTATCCATCCATGTAGGAATCAAATGGGGGCGGCGGTGGTGTGCGGTGTTCCAACGCCGTTCGAGAGGGCGCACGGGGTGCCGCTGTTTGAGTACATGGGGAAGAACCCTCGGCTAAGCGGGGTGTTCAACCAAGCTATGTTCCACATGTCAGTCACGGTCATCAGCAAGATGGTCGAGCGCTTCGACGGCTTCGACGGCGTCGAAGTTCTCGTCGACGTCGGCGGGGGGACTGGTGCCGCCCTGGAGATGATCACCGCCCGCCACAAGCATATAAAGGGCATCAACTTTGACCTGCCTTACGTCATCACTCAGGCGCCGTCTCTCCCGGGTAAATCCATTGACTGAACTTTGTGCTACGGCACTATTTCACCCATTTTTTGGCGGAAATATCGGCTACGGCAATTGTTTATTTATATCTATATATCTATATCTATACCACTGTATAGTATAGGAGCAAATGAGTCGTTGGATTCTCTCGGTCTAATGGTTGAAATGAAGCACATCCGGGCATCTCCAGCTGTTGATCAAATCTATAAATTACCTTTTTTTTTGCAGGGATAAATCTATAAATTACCTGATTCTTACACATGTCCATACACAATATATTATACTCACTTAATAATTATACAAAATACTCAGAAAACGTAACCGGCGTCAAATTCGAAATGAGAGACCTTTGTATGGATGTCTTTTTTGAAAAATATGTAGAAATCAAATTAGACTGTAAATATACAAATCATATTTGAAACTGAAACTTTTCAAAATCCTGCTTGATCATGCGGATGTGCAAAAGCACATGTCTACTATAAAACATATTCCCTCCGTCGCATAATGTAAGACATTTTCTAAAACTAGTGTAATGTCAGAAAAACGTCTTACATTATAGGACGGAGGGAGTAGAATTTTTGTCCATAAAATCCCTCATGTCACCTACGGACAATAATTCAGATGGCCTTTTATAGACAGCAGTACAATGATCTGACTGTAAAGAGTCTGTTTTTAGCATAATTGACTTTTTAGGGGATTTTAACTACTCGTCAGAAAGAAATTACAGACAATATATGTACACAACGAAATCACCTACTTCTCTCTCCCCATTCTCTTTCCTTCACATAACTAGATTTCGTATGTGGCAACTCTTATAGACAGCTGAGGGCAATGCTAGACTTACGTAAAAGAACTACTTCTGTTTACGTACTAACCAACGTGGAAGAATAGGATTGGTGTTTTTTTTGGGGAGGGTACCCCCCTGAAAATCAGGGGGGTGTTTAGATTAGTTTGGCATGTTTCGTAAAACTTACGTATGCCCTTCGTAGGTTTACCATTTTCGAACAACTGACTAGATGATGTCGTGTATGCAACCATATGTATATATGTTAGAGGTGTTTTTCTATGTTTCAGAGAAAAACATCCATTAATTACAATCCTTGTGTCCACTTGTTCATGTTTGCAACTACATTATCATTACTATTTGGTAGTGTTATTTATTATTATTCTCTTCTTGTATTCTAAAGAGATTTAGCTAGTACTTTGTCGAATTTTGACCGCAGGTGTGGAAAATATTGCTGGAAATATGTTTGAGAATGTACCCACGGGAGATGCAATTTTTTTAAAGGTATATATTCTGACTAATATTCATTTAAAAAGTAATAATTTATTAGTTTTTATTATTTTATTGACTTCATCTCCATTTTACTAAAAAATAATTGTCATATTAGTGTATAATATTGCAATGTGTGTTTTTGTTCAACAAGCAAGTAAGCAAAACTATCTTATAAATAATAATAATAATAATAATAGCAACAACATATTTTGTTAAAATTACACATACGGAGGTGGGTGGCATGACATGTTTGACTTGCGAAAGTTACGCAATAAATTAGCAAGAGACATGCTAGAGGGTTGCTCTAATTTTGCAACAAATTAGATTTGGAGGCAAGAGCACTAGAGACCCACAAACTTGCATTGTATGTGATGGTTTAGTCCATAAACTTGCAAAAGGTGATCAACCAATCGACAAACTTGTAAAGTATGTGATGGTTTAGTCCACAGCCAATCAAAGACAAACAATTGATGCCCAGCTGGCTGCTTCGTGGCACACCTGGTTGGACTGGATCTTTTGCAAAAAAAAACTCAACGTTTCAGGAAATTGGCTGTCAGTGCTTTCAACTCCCATGCCTTCTGACACCAAAATCAATGTAATCATCAAACAAGTCATGAGGAGGCAGCCAGAGTTACAAAAACATGAAAAACACCACAAAAACTGCACAGAGAACAGCATAATTCACACTGTTACAAAAAATTACCGCCTTGTTGAAAGATTCTAGATAGAGTTGGCGTTCGTAAGCAGAGACATGAGGAGGCAGCCAGAGTCAATTTCAGCAGCAGTAGCGATGGCAACAGCAAGACGGTCCCCGTGATATACCTCCGTAGTTGTCGCCGTCAGACTGTCAGAGAGCCCACGGTACCGCCGCGACTCCACCCACGGTATGCCCAACGGCCTGCCGCCGCTGGCCCGCCGCGCCCACCATCAATCAATCAGAACAAAACACGTATTCCAGTAGGAGCACGATCAAGCGGCGACAAGAACATTCCTCTACAAAAAGTGACAAAGCTGCAATCCTGTGTGCTGAAGCACCAAGTATCCCTTCGTTCCAGCAGACTCCAAGAGCCATTCCAGGCCATGGCGCCTCTGCGGAGCTCCTCGATTAGTCAATCGTGCCTATTTTTATCTGTACATGTAGCCTGCAGGCACCTCTATAAAATCTCATCGCCCTTGCTGCCCACTCACACTGAAGATCTCCCCGAGCGATCCTCGCATTCAGCTTGTCACTCTGTCTTTCTTGTAGCTCGGCTCAGTTGTCTGTTCCCTGCAAGCCGCGACCGATCCATGTCGAGCCTGATAGATATTTGGCGGTGGAGGTGGACAGGATCCGGGCCATGTGGAGAACGGGGGAGTCGTTCAGACCCACGGCTTTGCCCGGCCGCGCAGGCGCACAAGAAGGCGGCCACGTAGCTCAGCCGTCCGGCGACGGAAATGGAACGCCAACACCTGATGGTGCCATGGCTTGGCCGGCCAAGGATCAGGCTGCTGGCGCTGGCTCGCCGTCGTCGCCGGTGTTCGTCCGGGAGGACGCCTTCTTGTCCATCCTGGTTGATTGTTTCGGCCAGTAGATTGCACCGAACGCTACGCAGTAACACGCTCCTAAGCTCTAGCTAGATGCAATGCAATTAAAGTTTCTTTCGTGATTGCTGTAGCCTGCTGAATTATCAAATTCGGCGCCTTCTGAATGTCTCTGTTACAATACAAATCAACGCCTATCTCCAGTCAGGTCAGTTTTCATGATGGTCCCTAGACAGGGGAAACAGGGACTGCGGGCGTGATTTCCTGAAATATTGAGGGGTTTTGCGCAAAAGATCCAGTCCGACCAGGTGTGCCACGAAGCAGCTAGTTGGGCGCCAATTGTCTGTCTCTGATTGGCTGTGGACTAAACCATCACATAGTTTACAAGTTTATGTACCGATTGATCACCTTTTGCAAGTTTATGGACTAAACCATCACATCCAACGCAAATTTATGGGTCTCTAGTGTTCTTGCCTCTTAGATTTGTCTAGCTTCTACTTGCCTGATCCTTACCATGGGGTACATAGACATGCAAAAAAGCAGTCCCATCGTGTCCTTTGGAAGAGGTTCTTGGTATTTAGTATTTACTCCCTCCGTAAAGAAATATAAGACCTTTTTGATTACTACTATTTATGTACAGAGGGACTAACTTCTAGTTTCATGAATTTTTTTTATTACAAGTAAAGATCAAATTCAGTCTTGACAAAAAAAATCTGGGATCAAATAGATCATTCAAATTTTGAATGATATAGAATGGACATGATGCAATTGTGAGAAAAACAAAACCATCATATATTCGCATAATGATTATTGATCATTCTATGAACTGAATGAACCTATATGTGCAGTGGATACTCCATCTACAGAATGATGATGAATGCATTAAGATCCTCAAGAACTGCCACCGGGCTCTTCCAGCCAACGGCAAGGTGATCGTCGTGGAAATTGTCCTGCCGACCACCACAGAGGCAACTCGTGAGGCGCAGAATATGTTCCTTCTAGACGTCATCATGTTCAATAACCAGCAGGGTGGAAAGGAGAGGACTGAGCAGGATTTCCTAAAGATGGCCAGGAGCTCCGGGTTTGATGGTGCCTTCCGTTCCACCTACATCTTCGGTAACTTCTGGGCTCTCGAGTTCACCAAGTAGTTGTCATGGTCATGCAGACTGCAGCTACATCTCTATCTACGCCATGCATGTATCATTTTTTTTCCTTTTTTGAAAAGGAGGACTACCCCCGGACCATGCATCATTGCGATGTGCACAGCCTTTATCATTGTTTGTATTGATCTCCTCTCCTATATGTGTTACTTCGATTGTATACTTGTTTACATTAATATTGTATAAGACGTGCAGCAGTACCTATTTGTATTCTCAACATATGAGCCATGTGAAGTGTACTTATCTGTATTCTCCTAAGTGTGGGCAAAGATATTACAATATTTATGCTTCCACATACCCTTTGTCAGATCATGATAGAGGGCGGGCACCTTCTTGTTGCAAACACACGCTAGTACAGAGTGAGCTTTGGCAGCGGTTTTCGCACATGGGACGGTGGTTATTCCCCGTTTCGCTTCAAAGCATGTGTCACCAATACTCGATAGAGTGCCGGTGGTGGTTTCTAGAACTGTCTGTGCTCATTTCCTTGCCCCAAGCAGTTTACGTTTACAAACCGCCTGCAATGTTGGGCTGCACAGAGGCGGCTGCTCATTTGGAACCGTCGGAAATAATCTGTCAGTACAGACGGTCTCAAATGCTCAACTGCATGTTCATATTTTTTAAAACTTATTGCGATTTTCCTCCTCATCGATGTTTTTTTGTCATTTCAGCAGCATCCAAAATAGATGTGCACAGCACTTTCATGATGCTCATCGACACTCATCTCACAATTGCATTTAGTTTCATACTCCAATTGTCCATGGGCAAACAAAGTGTTATGTAACATCCCAATTTTTAATTTGGATGTTATACATAGATCATCATATGCATATCATATTTTTATTGCATTTTGGTAGGATCTTAAAAATCTTAAGCAACTCAAGGACCCAAGGAGAGAGTTGGAGGTTTCACAAAATTTTCATATTTGAATTTATTTAAAATTTGAAAAGAGGATCAATTTGATTTTAATAATTTCTCTCCAATTATTTCCAACAATAAAATAAATGAGAGAAGATAATATGACTTCTTCAACAGAAGAGAAATATTGGAGAAGAAATTTTAAAATCAAATTATTATTTTATTTGTATTTTATTTGCTATTTTATTTGAATTAGAGAAGAAAACATTCATTTTTGAAAATTGCATTTAGTCCAGAAAAATGTCCATATTGTCCTAAATATTAGGTTTGCACGGCGAAAATTGTATCTGGAATTTATAGATTTTTTATATTAAATTAGGATTTTTCTTCGCGGCTCCCCATGCTATCTTCTAGATTAGACCAAAAACCTTAAGCTAGTCGAGACTCTGGTTGGCTTCAACTCCATGGAGCTAATCACGTCTATTTATAAGGGCGTTGTTACTCCTCCTAATACTTCATGCTTTGATGCATGGGTGTGTGTGGCCCGTGCATATGACAAGAAAACCCTAGCACTGATTCTTATTTACATCCCCTAAATGTTAGACTTTTCTTTCTACTTCCGTGTTCTCCTCGCTGATACCTACACTAATTGTTAAAAACAATTGTGGTTGGCATATACCTACACTAATTGTTAAAAACAATTGTGGTTGGTATGTCTACCCAAGTCCACCATGGTTTTTCTTTTGCTGCAGTGACATTAGCTCAGGAGTAGTTGTGAGCTGTGACCTATACTCTCGAGGGATTTCAGGGTTCAAAATACTACATATGGAAGTTAGTTGTCGTGTCATCTCCTATTTATTGAAATCTTTTTTCCTACTATCGACATTTCCTTAGCTGATACCTACACTAACTGTTAGAATAAAATGTGGTTGGTATATATCCCCAATTCCACCATGCTCACATAGGACCCGGCTCACGCTGGCCCACTCGACCCCACATAATTCTCACCATCCGCTCCCCGGACCAAACCCTAGCCACTCCACTCCACTCCCCTCCACTCCCCTCTGCAACCCAACCTCCTGTCCGGGATCTCCGGCCTTCTCCGGCATGACGGGCAGCGAATCCGAGTCTTACACCTCCAAATCTGTCGACACCGAGCTCATCCCACGCGACCCCAAGGAGGATATGACTGTCAGGCTTGCGCTCTGCCGCTCCCAGGAGGAGGCCGCCCAACGGCAGCGCTCGGACTCCTTCCGTCGGGAATCCATTGTGTCCGCCCAAATGACGCATGGATCCGCAGCCAGGTGTGGCATCGCTACCTCACCGGAGGCGATGTGGTTCGTGCTGAAATCTAGATGGGCTCTAGGCCCATATTGCAATTTCTGAAAAATCTCTAAGGGCCCATGTGGGTTGTATGGCACTAGGTGTGGTGGGAAGTTTAGTCCCACCCCGGAAGTGGAAGGAGAGTTGGAGTGCTTTATAAGGGTTTCTCTTCTACATGCTATTGAAGCTTGAGAAGAGAAGAGGCCCTCGCGCACTCCTCCTCCTCCGCTCGCCTCGCCACGCCACGCCTCGCCACGACGCGCCGCGGGTTGCGGGATTGAGCCGAGCCGAGCCGAGCTCACTCCTATGCGCTTCTTTTTGCCGGTCAGGAACGGAGAGTCTTTGACAGGTAGGGCCACGATCTGAGACGTTGGATCGTGGGCTACCGACTTGGACGTGGGTTCAGCCCACGTCTCTCCACGCGCGGCCGCACATAAAGGGGCGCTGCCAACCCTAGCCGCCGCGAAACAGAACGCATCTCCGCCTCCACGCCCACGCCGTTCCTCTGCTGCTGCTGCCGCCGGCGATTTCGTCCCGTCCGCCGCGTACACGGTCAACGGGAGAGCAGGTCTCCGAAACCACGCCCTTCTGGTTCCTATACGGGGTGAGGGGCGAATAGGTTTTTGGGCAGCGATTACGCGACTGCTCGCTTCCGATTGTCTACTTCCTCTACGTCCGCGTCGCCTTCATCATCACCATGTCCACCGACACCGACCGTGCCGCCGCCGAGAAAGCCGAAGCCGACAAGAAGGCCGCCGAGGACGCCGCTGCTGCCACCAAAGCCGCGGCCTCTGCATGGCCTACTGGAGGGTATAACTCGTTTATCCCGCTCCTGATTATTTTCATATTAGCAGTACTAGCAGTATGTGTAGATTTGTCTACTGTTTGCTTAGTATGTGCATGTTTAGATCAAAGTCAGTACGTCATCAACTTAGTCAATGCCATGCTAGTGATTCACTCGTGGATTAATTTAATCGAGAAATTGCCTATTTACTCAACAATCCAAAAACCTATTATGTGTAGGAATTTTTTGGCAAGTGGCTTTGCCGCTGCACTGAAACCGGATAAGTTTACCGGTACGTATTTTAAGCGTTGGCAGACAAAGACCACTTTATGGCTCACGGCTATGAACGTGTTCTGGGTCACCGGTGTGTCCACGGGAACGATTGCTCCTGAACAGGAGAAGGCGTTCAGGGAGGCAACCATTGTGTTTCTCGGAGCAGTTCTTAGCGTGATTGGAGATAAACTGGTCGACACATATTTACATGTGCATGTCGCCAAGGACTTCTGGGAGGCGCTCGAATCAAAATTCGGGGCCGCTGATGCAGGGAGCGAGATGTATATTATAGAGCAGTTCTACGATTACAAGATGGTTGAGAACCGTCCTGTACTGGAGCAGGCTCATGAGATAATATGCATTGTTAAGGAGCTTGAGCTTCTGAAGTGCGAGTTACCGGGCAAGTTTGTCGCGGGCTGCATAATCACTAAGCTCCCCAATTCCTGGAGGAACTTTGCCACCACTCTGAAACATCAGAGGCGTGAATTCTCTGTGGAAGATGTCATTGGCCATCTGAGTGTTGAGCAGAATTCGAGGGCAAAGGACTCGCAGGGAAAAGGGGCCGAAGGGACTTCTGTTGCCAACATGGTGAACCAGAGGAACTTCAACTCCCACAAGTTCAAGGGAAAGAACGGTGTCCAACAGAATACCGACTTCAAGAAGAAGGGTAAGAAGACCTTCAAGAAGAACAAGAAGGATGAGGGCTGCTTTACTTGTGGTTCGGCTGAACATTGGGCCAACAAGTGCCCAAACAAGTTTAAGAAGTCAGGACAGGACTCCAAGTCTGTCAACATGATTGTGGGCAACAATGAGAATGGTGCATCTGGGTACGGTAATTTATTTACTGTTTTTTCAGTGTTTCAGCCTACCGATTGGTGGGTGGATACAGGTGCAGGTGTTCATGTGTGTGCTGACATTTCATTGTTCTCTTCTTACCAGGTCACAGGCCACGGGTCCGTATTGATGGGGAATGGCATGAGTGCTTCTGTTCATGGTGTTGGCACGGTCGATCTGAAGTTTACTTCGGGAAGGATCGTGCAGCTGAAGAACGTGCAGCATGTCCCCGCCATCAAGAAGAACCTCATTAGTGGCTCCCTTCTATGTAGAGAAGGGTTTAAGTTGGTATTCGAGTCGAATAAATTAGTTGTTACTAAGTATGGACTATTTGTTGGAAAAGGTTATGAGAGCGGAGGGATGTTCCGCCTTTCCCTCGCAGATTTCTGTAATAAAGTCGTGAACCATATTCATTCGAATGTTAATGAATCTGAAGTTTGGCATTCACTTCTTTGTCACATTAGTTTTGGTGTTATGACTCGGCTAGCCAAGTTGGATTTAATCTCGAGTTTCACTTTAGCCAAAGGTTCTAAGTACCTTTCATGTGTGCAAGCTAAGCAACCTCGCAAGCCTCATAAGGCCGCGGAGGAGAGACACCTGGCACCATTAGAACTCATACATTCTGATCTTTGTGAGATAAATGGTGTGTTGACTAAAGGTGGAAAGAGATACTTCATGACATTGATAGATGATTCCACTAGATATTGCTATGTTTATCTGTTAAATACTAAGGATGAGGCTCTACACTACTTTAAAATCTATAAGGCAGAAGTTGAGAATCAACTTGAAAAGAAAATTAAACGAGTTTGGTCAGATCGTGGTGGAGAGTACTTCTCGAGTGAGTTTGACTCCTTTTGTTCGGAACATGGCATTATTCATGAGAGGACGCCTCCCTATTCACCCCAGTCAAATGGGGTTGCCGAGCGGAAAAACCGTACTCTAACTGATTTGGTTAACGCCACGTTAGATACATCGGGTTTATCCAAGGCATGGTGGGGGGAGGCCATATTGACGGCATGTCATGTCCTGAATAAAGTTCTGACAAAGGATAATGAGATCACTCCCTATGAGAAATGGGCAAAGAGAAGGGCGACACTCTCGTACTTGCGCACTCGGGGCTGTTTGGCGAAAGTCAACATGCCGATCCCCAAAAAGCGTAAGCTTGGACCCAAGACTGTGGACTGCGTTAATTTGGGCTATGCTAAGAACAGCGTTGGCTATAGATTTCTAGTAGTGAAATCTGAGGTACCTGACCAGAAGGTCGGTACAATTATGGAGTCTAAGGATGCTACATTCTTCGAGGATATTTTTCCTATGAGAGATATGCAAAGCACTTCTAGACAGGAATCTGAGGAGACTCCTGAACCTGCCATCCCTATAGAATATTATGAACAAACACATGATGAAAATCCTGAGGAGGATGACAAGGAAACCCTTGGTAGACCTTTGGTGATGATTTCTTCGTGTACCTCATGGATGATACTCCCACTTCTATTTCAGAAGCCTATGCCTCTCTAGAAGCTGACTACTGGAAGGATGCGGTCCGTAGCGAGATGGATTCCATCATGGCTAACGGGACATGGGAGATCACTGACCGTCCCTATGGTTGCAAACCACTGGGATGTAAGTGGGTGTTCAAAAAGAAGCTTAGGCCTGATGGTACGATTGAAAAGTACAAGGCTAGGCTTGTGGCCAAGGGCTATGACCAGAAAGAAGAGGAAGTTTTCTTTGATACTTATTCACCTGTGGCTAGACTGACCACCATTCGAGTATTACTCTCGTTGGCGGCCTCACATGGTCTTCTCGTCCATCAAATGGATGTTAAGACGGCTTTTCTGAATGGAGAGCTAAATGAGGAAATCTACATGCAACAGCCAGATGGCTTTGTGATAGATGGTCAGGAAAGAAAGGTGTGTAGGTTGCTGAAATCTTTATATGGCCTGAAGCAAGCACCTAAGCAATGGCATGATAAGTTTAATACAACTCTGACATCTGTTGGCTTCGTTGTTAATGAAGCTGACAAATGTGTATACTATCGCCATGGTGGGGGCGAAGGAGTTATACTGTGCTTGTATGTTGATGACATACTGATATTTGGAACCAACCTCAAAGTCATTGAGGAGGTTAAGTCGTTTTTGTCTCAGAACTTTGAGATGAAGGATCTTGGTGTGGCTGATGTTATCTTGAATCAAGCTGCTGAGAGATAATGAGGGTGGGATCACACTTCTGCAATCCCATTATGTTGAGAAGGTGTTGAGTCGTTTTGGATATTCGGACTGCACACCATCTCAAACACCATATTATCCTAGCGTGTTGATTCGAAAGTCCAAAGGCATGGCTAAAGATCAATTGAGATACTCTCAAATCATTGGTTCACTGATGTACCTAGCAAGCGCAACGAGGCCTGACATCGCGTTTGCTGTGAGCAAACTGAGCCGGTTTGTTTCCAAACCGGGTGATGTACATTGGCATGCTGTTGAAAGAGTTATGCGCTATCTGAAAGGTACTATGAATTATGGACTTCACTATACCGGGGACCCGTCGGTACTTGAAGGGTATAGTGATGCGAATTGGATCTCTGATGCTGATGAGATGAAGGCCACAACTGGGTATATGTTTACTCTTGGAGGTGGCGCTGTTTCTTGGAAGTCTTGCAAGCAAATGATCTTAACGAGATCGACAATGGAAGCAGAATTAACAGCATTAGACACTTCTGGTGTTGAAGCAGGATGGCTTCAAGATCTTTTGATGGACTTGCCACTGGTTGATAAACCAGTTCCGACTATCCTTATGAACTGTGATAATCAGACTGTCATCACCAAGGTGAAGAGTTCAAAAGACAACATGAAGTCCAACAAACACATAAGAATGAGATTAAAAGCTGTCAGAAAATTAAGAAACTCCGGAGTGATAGCGTTGGACTATGTCCATACGGCTAAGAATCTGCCAGATCCCTTTACGAATGGGCTATCACGTGTAGTGATAGATAGTGCATCGTGGGAGATGGGTATGAGACCCACATGAGTTACCATGGTGGTAACCCAACCTATGTGATCGGGGATCCCGTGAAGTAGGACCTGGGAAAACAAGCCAGTGGTGGACTGAGGAGAGTAACTTTACTAACCCACTCCGTTGGAGATGCAATACTCTCGGAAACTGTATGGAAGGATGACTACTGTCTTAATGTGTTCCAAGGCTTATATGTATAAGCAAGATGCTATCCTACAGAGCGATCTTTGGAGGAACATACCTATGTGAGCCCGACTGCTAATCACAGTCTATGAGATTGGGGTGATCTCTAGTAAGCTCATGAATAGGCTAGGAGTGTGACTTATATGCTCCACCCGAGGGGTCAGCCTTCGGCAGCCCAGTACTAGTAAGACATGTGGTGAAACTTCTTTACGCCAAACTGACAATTCAAGGCATAGTCCATTGTTCAGTTGTGAAGGAGTGTAGCTACTTGCTCTAGGTGAAGCTCAACCTTAACAGGTCTTCACTGAAACACTAGTATATCAAAACAGTATTTGGAACAGAGGACACAATGGGCCCTCGAGATCTGGTGGGGGATTGCTGAAATCTAGATGGGCTCTAGGCCCATATTGCAATTTCTGAAAAATCTCTAAGGGCCCATGTGGGTTATATGGCACTAGGTGTGGTGGGAAGTTTAGTCCCACCCCGGAAGTGGAAGGAGAGTTGGAGTGGTTTATAAGGGTTTCTCTTCTACATGCTATTGGAGCTTGAGAAGAGAAGAGGCCCTCGCGCACTCCTCCTCCTCCTCCGCTCGCCTTGCCTCGCCACGACGCGCCGCGGGTTGCGGGATTGAGCCGAGCCGAGCTCACTCCTATGCGCTTCTTTTTGCCGGTCAGGAACGGAGAGTATTTGACAGGTAGGGCCACGATCTGAGACATTGGATCGTGGGCTACGGACTTGGACATGGGTTCAACCCACGTCTCTCCACGCGCGGCCGCACATAAAGGGGCGGTGCCAACCCTAGCCGCCGAGAAACAGAACGCATCTCCGCCTCCACGCCCACGCCGTTCCTCTGCTGCTGCCGCCGGCGACTCCGTCCCGTCCGCCGCGTACACGGTCGACGGGAGAGCAGGTCTCCGAAACCACGCCCTTCTGGTTCCTGTACGGGGTGAGGGGCGAATAGGTTTTTGGGCATAGATTATGCGACTGCTCGCTTCCGATCGTCTACTTCCTCTACGTCCGCGTCGTCTTCATCATCACCATGTCCACCGACACCGATCGTGCCGCCGCCGAGAAAGCCGAAGCCGACAAGAAGGCCGCCGAGGACGCCGCTGCTGCCACCAAAGCCACGGCCTCTGCATGGCCTACTGGAGGGTATAACTCGTTTATCCCGCTCCTGATTATTTTCATATTAGCAGTACTAGCAGTATGTGTAGATTTGTCTACTGTTTGCTTAGTACGTACATGTTTAGATCAAAGTCAGTACGTCATCAACTTAGTCAATGCCATGCTAGTGATTCACTCGTGGATTAATTTAATCGAGTAATTGCCTATTTACTCAACAGTTCGTGTAGCGTCCGAACCGGCGGCGGACGCGCAACCCCTCTATTGGGGCGTCGAGGCGGAAGACGCACCATGCATGCGCGATGTTGTTCAATGCAAACATGGCACGGTGTGCCCGCCATGCGAGGCAGCGGGCACGGGAGGCAGTGGCAACCCTCACGACAATGGACATTGGCGAGGCGGAGTCGCATTCTCTAGCGCCCCTATGGTGCACCTGTCTGGGCGCCGCAATCGCGTAGTAGTGGATGTCGCTGGCACATCCCGAGATGGATCCATCATCAATCCGACGTTCACCGGCACCATCAAGGTTCCGGGCTCCGACGAGGAAGATTAGGGTATGGGAGACGGTGCCACGTTGAGTCCCGTGAGCCAGATCGTGTCCCATGTCCTACTCTACCTTGCCGACGACCGGACAAGCACTTTTGGCGCAGCCGGCCGCCGGACGAGCTCTACTTAAGATTAGGTTTATGTTGCATGTAATAGTATGGATTTGAGGTTTATAATTCAAGGTATCCGGCTGTGGAATGGATTATCTGAGGCATGACCGGTCACTGTCTGCGAACGCACACGGGCACGTCTGTGGTTGTTTCAGGGGTCAGATTTGCCATGTCTGTCTGTAGATGCTCATATCCATGGTGTTGTTTACCACTAAGGGAGAGTCCATCGCCGTGGTCATGGTTTTGATGTTGCAGATCATGCCCGAGTGTCAGAAACTATGTCTAAGACGTGTTTTGCCTCTGTTAGTAGAGCACATGAAAGTGGTCTCGCTGACAATCTCGTGTGAGGGAAATGATTCGCGTGTCATGTGAGCATATTGAGGCGCCTGAGTCTATCGTGTTGGCGGTACCTATGGTTGACGATGTTGACATGGCCGACGTTTGGCACCTACTCTTGGGAGCCGCTTGGTTGATGACAAGTACACAAAGAACTACAACGACCTTTTACGGTTTCTTTCACAAATGGGTGGCTGATCCCTGGATACAACAATAAATGTGGCTATCTCCAGAAGGAGAAATCAATCAAGAAGAAACCAGAAAGAAACAAAAGCGAGAAGGATGGCGCCAAAGGGGCGTTCATGATTTCATGATGGAGGGTGCTCAGTTCTTTGGGTTTTCAGCATGGCCTTTGGTTGTCTGAGTTGTCATTGCAGGTGTTTTTTTTCTTCCAGTGGTTCTATTTTGTTGTTCAACTGTCCATGGTTATGGGAGGTTGTGTGTTGGGAGCATTTGGAGGGCCACCTATGCGCTAGTGATGTTTCGTGCTCTATGAGTAGTTCACTTATGGGTTGTTTCAATCGGTTTTCACTCGGTTTGTTGTAAATTAATTGGGCAGTTTAATTCTTAATTAATCGATGGGACAAATCTTTCCCCCATTTTAAAAAGAAAAAAAACTGACCAAACCAGCCTTCATGTGCACATGTATTGAAATCATTCACAACTTTGAAAAATATAGTTTTATGAGTTAACCACAAATGGGAAAGCAACAAACATGTAACATAGACCCTGAAACCTCCCGCATACATTTGGAGCGCACGGTCTGGACGTGTTGTGCCATCCAACGCGGCCTGTATCGGTCCGTCGAGCGGCCCGGTTACACTTTCTGCTGCAAACCAGAGATAAACTAGGGGGGATTTGCAGGCGTCCAGACCGCTACCACGCCCGCTCCTAACCGCCCTGGCCCACCAACCCCCTCCCTCGCCCGCGCACGCTTCCCGCCCCAATGGTCAGAGCCGCTCTAGAGCCTTAGTGCCGCATTCATGCCCGGCCAGAGCGGGCACGTCCTCTCACTGGCATCGGCATTGAGCGGTGCGCCGCTGAGAGAGAGCAGACCACGCCGCATCCTGGTGCATGCTACTCCTCCCACGTTCAAACTTCACAAACGTCGTCCATCAGCCGCCCACATTAGTGACACACAATTGTTGAGGAACCTACTCCGACGCCACTCGTTCGCCCGTCTGCCACCGACCATTGCTATTCGCCCACCATATAAACTGCACCCCAGCCATATCTGCATTCATCCTCCCCCTGTCCATTTCCCCTCTCCACACCAGTCTCACCATAGCCTCCTCACGCTCTAAAGCTCTCTGGGACGAACTGGCGCCGAAGCCAAAGAAGGAGATGGCCGCCATTGCTGCCAGCTGGCAGGCCGGCAGGCAACCAAAGGCTTCTGGCGTCCCAATTAATGGAGGACATGGCCGAGGACGAGCCGATGCCAACCTCCTCTCCGGCACCAAGCTTGTCGGTGCATTGCACCATGACCATCGGCGGGGCCCCTGCCCTTTACATGGACATGGTGCAGGAGGCGCAGGCTGACGCGGCGTACAACCTCCAGCTCCTCTAGGAGCACCAGCAGATGGAGGAGACCTCGACGCCGGCAAGGCGATCATGCCGGACGCGGATGTGGCGGAGCAGGAGGCGCTGCTCGAATCCTACAGCTCCGCATACAAAATTCGCCTCGCCTGCTGGCGGTACCGCCAGTGTCAGGCGGAATTGGGGGCCGGCTACAAGGAGTTCGAGGAGGCGGCGGACGAGGTGTGGGGCGAGACCGATGAGGACGACATTGCGGGCTCCACCGAGGCCGTGCCACGCCGCCACGACCACGAAGCCGGCGCATCCCCAGGCGCTGCTGATAGCGTGGAAGATTAGTGCATGGCAGGTCACCGCCGCTCGGGTCCAGGAAGGGCACCCCTCTTCCCCTCCACCTGAAGCCAAGCTTGGTGGGCTGATAATCAACAGCCGATTAGTCGCTCAAACTATACGCTGGCGGAGGCTGCAGATACAGAGTTGGAGCACACCGAGGCAAAACTGAAGAAGGCGAAGGCAAGTGCCGGAGATTTAGTTCTCGGGGCTCATGACCGGACACGGGGAACGGACGCCGACAATCATTTAGATTAGGTTTAAAATAGAAGTATGTCTGAAATTATACCTCCAAAATCAGACGAGCTCTACTTTTAGTTGAAGTATGTCCAAAATGTAATGAATTTCATCATGTTTATATGAAATCTGCCGAGTTTGCATGATCCTCTTCCGGTGTATATGAAAATCCGGCCGTTTTGTATGACTTTCATGCGGGCAAAGTTGGATGGCTGCCTCCGCCATAATTGTCCGCGGACTGGTCTCTGTTTTTGGACAGATTTCGAAACTAATTTATGGGTCTGCTTTGGAGAAGCCATAGGGAAAGGTGTAAAACAACATAATAGTGTGTGGGCCCATAAAAACATAACAATTTGTGTTTTTGGGAAGGCGTTTTACTGTCAAAAACAACAAATTTCTGAGAGACCACTTGTTTCACGAAAAAAGAAGAAAATGGACGGAAAGGATACCGCTCTCACATATTCCCGAGATTCTGTTTTAGCAGTGCTTACGTATACCCTTACGCCAACAGTAGCGTGAACAGACGAGGTGTGCATGAATATTTCAACAATCATAATTTGACTTTACTATACGAAATCACTCTCAGTCAGCTCTGATTCTTATATTCATCTCCTAATTATTGGATTCTTCTTGCTACTTCTGACTTTTCCATATCCGATACCTACACTATAACTGTTAAAATAAAAAGTGGTAGGTATATATCCAAAGTCCACCTTGTTTTTCTTTTTCTTTTTCTTTTTCTGCTACACAGTTCGTTTGTTGTAGGGTCAGTATCTGAAGTTAGTTGTGAACTGTGACGTAAACCCTTGGATTTAACAGTACAATTTACTACGGCCAAAGGGGATTACTAACTTATCATGTCAACTTCGAAAAATATAGAGTGAACTGAGCCATGAAGCGATAGACATGTATGTGTTTTTCCTCTTGTTTCTTCCCCTAACCCTAGGAGTACGGCAAACTCTGCCTGCTAGTCCGTGGATTCACCTCCTCTCTGCTTGCCGCTTCAGTGGCCGGTGGTGGGGAGGAAAATCCTGCTGCCTCCGCTCCGGTTAGTAGTTAATTAGGTTTTTTTTAGTCCTCGTAGGCGCGACGTTCAGGCAGATGGCGCCGGTTCTTCTTCGAGTTTGTCTTCTGAGCTTTGATCTTCTTCGAGTTCATCTATCTGGAGTAGTCGACGGAGCTCCAACACACATTACTGCCGTCTCCTGTGGCGGTGAGGTTCTCGTCAGGTGGCGAGATTTGGTGTCAGGTGTTTCAGATTTATGCAATGATTCAACGGCAAAAACTGCGGCTCCTGGGCGCAAGTCCTTAGGGTCACGTGCACAAAGACTTCCCAGTTGTCATTAGGGCTGCAAACGAGTCGAGTTCGAGCGAGCTGGATTAGGCTCAGCTCGGATTATACTAAAATTTGAGCGAGCTCAAACTGAGTGAAGCTCAAGGTCGAGCCGTAGAAAGTGGCTCGTGCTCAACTTGTATCGATCTCGAGCCGATCTCGAGCTAATTTCGATCTAAATAATCATACGATTTTACGAATAGGCATTTTTTCAAACATTATAGCCAATAGCACAACATTGAAAACCACTATAAAATTTGACTTATTCTCTCTCAACTAAAGACTGGCACTTGATAAATAGGGATCAATGAACTAGAAAGATAGAAAAATGAAGGTGCGTCTGCTCTTAAACGTTGGCTGTGAATAATAGGATATTTGACACGACTGGCCATGCACCATATTGAGGCTAAATTTGTCATGCTTAATAGGCCTCCATGTTTCCTACTAGGTAAAATTGAGAAAAATTTGACACAAGATATATGGCAATAAATTATCCTATTTCCTTTAAATATACATCAAGATTATTTAATATAATTATATGATATCGAGCTATCGAGCTAAAATCGAGCGAGCTAGTGTTGGCTCACGATTAACTCGTTTCTCTATCGAGCCACATAAAGTGTTCATACTCAGCTCATTTCGTTTCGAGTCGATCTCGAGTCGAGTCAAAATACGAGTCGATCTCGAGCGGCTCACGAGCCTCGAGTTTTTCTGCAGCCCTAGTTGTCATTGGCGAGGTCGAGCCGACTTTGGTAAGGGTGGTAGTGGTCGTTCGGTGGTCTCGGAATCTCGATGTATTTTTTTATTATGTTTGAGATGCTTTGTTTTTCTGGTGAACTTTTGTAATAAATCTGATCATCCCC
>NC_041385.1:709437232-709498171 GCF_002162155.2 Triticum dicoccoides
GTATGTGTTTTTGTTTCTCTATTATGATAAAAGGTTTCCTCTATTCCTGGAAAAACAATTCAGAGAGACCTACTTGCTTCCTAAGAAACAAATGAAAACTGACGGAAAAGATGCCGTTCTACAGAATCCCGAGATTCTGTTCAAGGAGTAGGAGTGCATATGTATACCCTTACGACAACAATAGCGTCACACATGAGGAGGTGCCCATGAATATTTCACCATGGCGGTCGGCCGAACCCGAGCCCGCCGAGAAAAAGAATAAACCCATTGCAGGATCCAGAACTTTCCTTGATGAACTATTGGACAAGCCGTGTCCCATACACAAATTCCTGCTGAATACAAACCCGACTCACCGCCTTCGAGCTTGCTGGGTCGTTAGCAAGTCACAAAGAGCAGAGAGACCATCCTCGGGGTCTCATCCTTAAGCAGATGTTCAGCAACTCCCCCGGATAACAACGCCGAGATCCTAATGATCTACGAGACGTTTCCCTCAAAAAATCAGAGGAAGAGAGCTCTGCGAGAACTCGATCAAATCCACCAGGTGGTAGTGACGAATTCATGGACAAACACACCCATCACCTTCGGCAAGGCAGACCAACTGAGAACCCGGCCCGCCCAAACACCCGCCGCTCTAGTCCTCGATCCCAAAGTGGACGGATTCAGACTCCAAAAGGTACTAATGGACAGCGGCAGCGGCCTAAACCTCATTTATGAGGACACTCTGGACAATATGCAATTCGACAGATCTCGCGTCGAGCAAAGAAACACCACCTTTCGAGGGATCATCCCCGGAAAACAGGTGCGTTGCACCGGATGAGTCACTCTCAATGTAGTATTCGTCACTCCCAATAACTACCGGTCCGAAGAATTACTCTTCCACAATGTGCCCTTCCACAACGGTTATCATGCCCTATTGGGGCGTTACACATTCATAAGATTTCATGCTATACCACATTATGGGTATACAAAACTCAAGATGCCAAGGCCCAATGGCGTGATACAGTTATAGGCGATCCAGACAGAGCTCTTTGGGATGAAAACAAAATAGCATCGCTTGCCCTTGAAGCATTGTCCGAAGCTCTAGCAGCCGAGGAATTAACCATGCTCCGCTCCATGATGGATAGTGACGGTGTAATTTTCAGTAAGAGGCCCAAATCCACATCTTTCAAGCCAGTAGAAAAAATTGTCAAATTTCAGGTATATCCGACGGACCCCAAGAAAACAACATCCATCGAAGCTCAGCTAGACCCCATGGTCGATGAGGCATTGTGCGCATTTTTGCGTGAAAATTGGGACATATTTGCTTGGAACCCATCAGATATGCCAGGTATCCCATGAAGGCTAACTGAGCATAGCGTGAACATAATCAAAGGCTATAAGCTAGTCAAACAAGCGTTACGATGATTCTCCAAACCCAAACGTCAAGCTATGGATGAGTAACTAGCGAAATTGCTCAAATCCAGATTCATCCGAGAAATCAAACATCGCGAGTGGTTGGCTAATATGGTCATGGTACCAAAGAAGGACAAATCCTAGCGGTTGCGCGTCGATTTCAAGGACCTAAATAAGGCCTGCCCTAAGGATCCCTTCACCTTACCTCGTATTGACCAGATCATCCACGCCACCGCCGGACATGACTCACTGTGCTTCCTCGATGCCTACTTTGGATACCACCAGATAGAAATGAAGGAGTCCGACCAAGCTGCAACCACCTTCATCACCCCTTATAGGCCATTCTGCTTCAACACAATGCCCTTCGGGTTAAAAAATGCAGGCGCCACATACCAGCGCATGATCCAGACATGCCTGGAAAATCAAATCAGCAAGACGGTCGAGGCATACATGGACAACATGGTCATCAATACCAAACATGTTAGCCAGCTGGTGGATGACCTCCGCCAAGCCTTTGATAATCTACGAGCTTATGATATATGGCTCAATCCAGACAAATGCGTCTTCGGAGTCCCCGCTGGTAAACTGCTCGGATTCATTGTATCCCATAGAGGAATAGAGGCCAATTCGGCAAAAATCCGAGCCCTATCCAACTATTGGTCCTTATGGAGCTGAAACATGTTCAAAAACTGGCGGGCTGCATGGCGGCTTCGAGCCGCTTTATCTCCCAGTTTGGTGAAAAGGCACTGCCGCTCTACAGACTACTCAAACGGACCAAAAACTTCGAGTGGACCAATGAAGCAATGACCACATTGGAAGAAATTAAAACGTTATTGGCCTGCAATCCTATACTAGTAGCGCCCGGCATAGGCGAACCAATGTTGTTGTACATCTCAGCCACAAATCAAGTGGTCAGTGCGGTTCTCGTTGTAGAACGAGAAGTAGAGGGTCATAAGTTTCGGGTGCAGAAGCCAGTCTACTACGTATCAGAAGTGCTCACCCCATGCAAAACTAGGTATCCTCATTACCAAAAGATAGCCTACACAGTTTTCATGGCATCCCGAAAGCTCTGACACTACTTTCAAGAGTGTTCAGTCATGGTGGCATCCGAAGTACCACTAAATGATATAATTAACAACTGGGACACCACTGGCCACATTGCCAAATGGGATATAGAGCTCCTCCTTTTTGAGATTATGTACAAACCACGCCGAGCTATTAAATCTCAGGTGCTGCCTGATTTTCTTGCCAAATGGACGGAAGCCGAGCTCCCTAGAGAATACAGTACGTACTCACATTGGACGATGTACTTCGACGGCTCCAAGATGCTTGCCAGACTGGGGGCTGGAGTGATCCTTACATCCCCCACTGGCGACAATATCCGGTACGCACTATAGATCTTGTACACCGATTCCAACAATGCGGCCGAATATGAGGCTCTGTTGCATGGACTTCGGATGGCAACATCAATGGGCGTATAATGGCTCAAGGTGGGGGGAGACTCTAATCTCGCCATTTCTCAAGTCAATGGCGAATTCGGTGCTAAAGACCCAAAGATGGCAGCTTCTACTTCTTGAGTTTGCGTTGGTTTTTTCCTTCAAGAGGAAAGGGTGATGCAGCAAAGTGGAGATAAGTATTTCCCTCAGTTAAGAACTGTTGAGTATATTGGTTATTAGGAAAGATAGGATAGCCTAGGATATTATTCTACCTTGCCTTGTACTCCAAGATGATAATGTACTCATATATACATATATATCGTTACCATGGCAACATTGGAAAGATGATCACGCACTCCAGGATGCTACGTGTTTAGACGGTTGCAACATTGGAAAGAGCACCTTTTAACTTGATATTTACTGTGAGAGATCACCCTAATAATTGACTACTGGGCAATCAGAGGGTGCAAACAACAAAGGGATAAACGTCTCAGGCAACTCATAATAGCATGATATGGTATAGCCCTGTGTGCCGGGGAAGTATTCATGATCATCTCCAATCTTTGGTTGAAGTGTTGTCGAGACAGTCAATATATCGTTACCATGGCAGCCGTTTCAAAAACTCTGTTATGGCAAAAATTTCAGAAAATGTTGCCATGGCTATTGTTTCAAAAAACGTTGTCGTCACACCAAATTCAGTTTTTTTGTCGTGGCACAAAATTATAGCTCCTCATCCCGCGCCTAGTACACCTTTCTCCACGTTGAGGTACTTTGTGTACATATGCCACCATCACCTATAACATGTAGGCTATCTCTATGAATTTTATATTAATGTGGCAATCTCGTGGCTCCAGCCATCGTGTCGTGACGCGCAGGCCACTTAACATTACAACATATAACCATCTCATACATAAACTCATTATCATGAGAAAGGCGTATATCACATCATATGCAAACCTTTAAAATCAAGTTAGACGTCCTCTAATCGGTTTGGCAAAATTTAATTACATGGTTGCTAGGGTTTCTGGATAACTCTAACTACTTACACGCACAATCAAGGCCATAATTCTTGTTGCTAGTTTAACTTTTGGGGTGTGTGAGGGAAGAGACTTAATTAAAAATCTCTAGCCCTACACTAAACTTCGTCTAATAGCATGACCCCCTAGAAGATAGATCATCTTCATTGCTCTCTTGCATACATGATAGGTCACTATTCTTGACTATGATGAAACCCATAGAACTATTGGCAGATCGTCGACAGCTAGAGCCAATCGATTGTCAGAACCTCGTAAAAGCGACATCATGTCGTCAATGAACTAAACAGAAGCAAAACTTGAGGGAAGCATAGCAAGAACATCAAACTGTCACATCCACATGTGATCTAGATCAAAACCTGTATCTACTCATAGAACTACTCATGATGCCACTGTTGGGAAACATACTAGAAAATAAACAAAAAACCAGTAACATTATGAAGATGTAGGGTTTGGATCAACGATCGTTACCGACTCTAGTGTGTAGCAGAAGTAGATGAGTCTGTATAGATCATACTTGAAGTCCCTCGGACCGTTGATGATGATACCGCGAACCACCGATGAAAGGAATACCGAAAGCACGGCCTCTCTACTAGGTTACAAGCGTATGGTCTTCACGTTCCGGCAGCGCTTCACCGTCCAGAGCTAAGTGTCGCTAGAGAATCAGAGAGAGGAGATTAGAACCACACTGGGTATCTAAAAGGATTAGAGGAACTAGGTCTAGCTCTAATTAATTAGTCAACATGGACCAACTATAACTAGAACTTGAGGAACTAGATGAGGCTCCAAAACTTGTGTGTAGAAAAGGGACAATACCTCAAGTATATATAGGTTAGGAGGAGAGGAGGGGCGCCACATGGGGGAGGGATGTCCCCTCCCCTAGCTGGGCAAGGTGGAGGGGGTCTCCCCCTCCAATTTGGCCTCCCTCACCCCTTTCCACAGGGAGCAGGGGGCGCCACCACAATTGGGCCCAAGTGGTCTTCCACCACTTGGCCTTTTAAGGCTCGGTGATATGAAATTAATTATAAAAGCCCTCTAGAAATTACTAGAGCCTTTTATATATAACTTAACATCATTGGAAACATTTTCCATTTATATATTAATTATCGGGAATACCCGGTATTGCCCGATAAATTCTAAAACCCTTCCGGTGACCCCAAAACGCTTTTGGTTCCTCTTGGAACTATTCTGAATATTAATGAAACAATTCCACAAATAAATCCTCGATACTCTCGTCCTACTAACACTCATCATATCATGATTACCTTAAGCTTGTGACCTCGTTGGTTCATTAAATCATAGACATGAACAAAACCCCTTCGTTCAATGACCGATAGTGGAACCATGGACGTCCATATCGATCCCTATGATTACACGAATGACATTCGAGTGAACCTTTGTTTATCATGTGATGTTCCCTTTGCTTCGTGATACTTTACAAAATTTGGGATGCATCGTTATCCTCCTGAGGCATGCACATGCCCACTATATCGTTAATCCCGTTTTGTTCTTCTTTCTGGTTGAAGTGTTTTGGCATCCCCATGAAATACTTACCTATGTCTGGCCAGACGATGATGGATGTCGTCACACCGAGAGGGCCCTAAGAATACCTCTCCATCGTCGAAGGAGAAAATCCCACTCTCGAGTTATCTAGTCCCTTGTCAAACTTTCTGATGAACCCGTAAGTTGTCGTTATGATCACCTTGTTACAAATGATGTTTGAACATCCCCGGAGTCCACCGTATGGTAAGAAGTGACTACGATACTCTCATGGTCTGAGGAACTAAACACATGCTAACACACTATTTTATAACTATTGATTTCAGACGATATTGTCTCAAAGTATAACAAACAAGTTTGGGTCGATTCAAATATGATCATTCTTCTAACATCATACTCTCAATGTTGTTTTAGGACTATATTTACACTTAACAACATCCTAAAACCTGGAAAACATGATCACCAACAACACTTGATCCAGTCTTAGAGGCAAGACTAGGAACCTATTCTTTACCGTTTATCATTCCACACATGCATATGAGTTTTCAAATGAATCACATATTCCAGGATCATAGCAGTTATGGCATGAAATATAAACTCTTAATTACGAACATGGAAATATAATAATACAATGTTATTGCCTCTAGGGCATATTTCCAACATCGGTCACCATTCTTGTTCTTCTTGAAGGTCTTCTTACCCTTCTTCATAAAGTCGGTATTCTATTGGATAGAATTCTTTCCATGGGCTTGTGGGAATTGAAGTTCCACTGATGCACCATATTGGCATGTACCATATTGTCTATAGAGGTTCTTTCGGCCCCTTTTCCGTGCGAGTCCTTTGCTCTCGAGTGCTACTCAACACTCAGATGACCAAAGACATCCTCAAAAGAGAATTCCCATCTCTGATGTTTCAGAGTAGTAGCAAAGTTCCTCTAGGAACATCGGAGCTTAGAGGTTATGCATCCAGTGACAAATTTTTTGAGTAAATTACACTTAAGAAGCTCGAGCTCCTTAACAATGCACTGTATCTGATGAGCCTATTCCAATACAGAACGATTCTCGACAATTAAGTAGTCGTGGAATTGCTCGATAGCACACATCTCGATACTAGCATCGGTTGTGCCGAATTTAGATTTGAGCACCTCCCACAAGTCCTTTGCAGCCTACATATGTAAATATGCATCGACCAACTAATCTCTGACCAGACTTAGAACTGATCCAAGAAAGACGACAGTGGCCTCTCTTAACGCCTTCTCCAGTTCAGGAGCAATCATTCCCGTGGAAGGGACACTGGTGACCCAAAACACGTTCAGAGCTGTGAGCCATAAGGTGGTCTTGGTCTGCCAACGCTTAAAGTAAGTACCAGTAAACTTGTCGGTTTTAGTGCAACAGCAAAGCCATGGGCCAAAACTTGCCTACACATATTGGGTTTTTGTATTGTTGAGTATATTAGCAATATTTTGATCAATTTAATCCATGAATAAATCACTAGCATGACATTGAAAGAAATAAACATATGCTGATATTTGATCATGCAAGGACATACTACACAAATAGCAGATACATCTACGTATAACACTAGCATGGCTAAAACGGAAATAAACAGGAGTGGGATAAAAGAGTAATACTCTCTAGTAGGCTAAGCAGAAGTCATCGTGGTGGCAGTGGTAGCAGGGATGTCCTCAGCAGCCTTCTTCTCGGTTTCGAGTTTCTCGGCGGCGGCATGATGTTTGCTTGAACTACGTCGGTATTTCCCCAAAGAAGAAGGGATGATGCAGCACAACAACGGTAGGTATTTCCCTCAGTGATGAGACCAAGGTTATCGAACTAGTAGGAGAACCATGCAACACCATGTAAACAACTCCTGCACACAAAGACCAAATACTTGCAACCCGACGTAAGAGAGGGGTTGTCAATTCCTCATAGGTAAAAGGATAGGTAAAATTGTAGTAGATTGGATAAATTGATCTCGCAAGAACGTGAGATAAAATAAATTACTAAAAATTTTAGCAAGGTATTTTTGTATTTTTGAATTAATAGATCTGAAAATAAAGCAAATAAAAATAGATCTCGAAGGCAAATATAATAAAGAAGAGACTCGGGGGCCGTAGATTTCACTAGTGGGTTCTCTCGAGAAAAATAGCATACTGTGGGTAAACTTATTACTGGTGGGCAACTGATAGAGTTTCAAATAATCATGACGATATCCAGGCAATGATCATTATATAGGCATCACGTCCAAGATTAGTAGACCGACTCCTGCCTCCATCTACTACTATTACTCTACACATTGACCGCTATCCAGCATGCATCTAGTGTATTAATTTCATGGATAAACGGAGTAATCCAATAAGAACGATGACATGATGTAGACAAGATCTATTTATGCAGAAATAGACCCCATCTTGGTATCCTTAATAGCAACGATACATACGTGTCGGTTCCCCTTCTGTCACTGGGATCAAGCACCGTAAGATCGAACCCATCACAAAGCACTTCTTCCCATGGCAAGAAAAATCGATCTAGTTAGCCTAACTAAACCAAAGATTCGAAGAAGAAATACAAGGCCATAAGTAATCATGCATATAATAGATCATAAGAATCAAATAACTTTCATGGATAAAAACATAGATCTGATCATAAACTCAAAGTTCATCGGATCCCAACAAACACACTGGAAAAAGAGTTACATCACATGGATCTCCAAGAGACCATTGTATTGAGAATCAAGAGAGAGAGAGAGAGGAAGCCATCTAGCTACTAACTACAGACCGGTAGGAATATAGTGAAATACTCACACATCATCAGAGAGGCACCAATGAGGATGATCAACCCCTCCATGATGATGTTTAGATTAGATCTGGTGGTTCTGGAACTTGCGGCTGCTGGAAATGATTTTCGTCGACTCCCCTAGGGTTTCTGGAATATATGGGTATTATAGAGCAAAGAGGTGGTGTGGGAAGTCATCGAGGTGGGCACAACCCACCAAGGCGCGCCTGGGGTGTCTTGTGCTCACCTCGGGCCCCCTCTTCGGTACTTCTTTGGCCCACTGGATGTCTTCTGGTCCAAAAAATCCACAAAAAGTTTCGCTGCGTTTGGACTCCGTTTGATATTGATTTCTTGCGATGTAAAAAACAAGTAGAAAACAACAACTGGCACTTGGCACTATGTCAATATGTTAGTAAAAAATGACATAAAGTTGCTATAAAATGATTATAAAACATCCAAGAATGATAATATAACAGCATGCAACAATCAAAAATTATAGATACATTGGAGATGTATCAGCATCCCCAAGCTTAATTCCTACTCATCCTCGAGTAGGTAAATGATAAAAACAGATTTTTTATGTGGAATGCTGCCTAACATGTTCATCACATATTCTATTCTTTGTAGCATGGACATTTTGACATCTATATGGTTCAAAGCAATAGTCTAGTTTTGACATGAAGACTTTAATACTCACGCATATCAACAAGCAACCATGTCTTTCAAAATATCAACGCTAAAGCAAGTTATCCCTAGCCCATTATGCTCAATCATTGATCCATTGATGAAACATACTCGCATATTAGCTACACCCAATGCTCAAGTACGATCACAGTGCCACTTAATTGGTGCTCTATAAGAGAAGATGGAGACTCAATTAAAATAAAAATTGCATAAAGTATATAGAAAGGACCTTCACAGAGGGAAGTATGGATTTGTAGAGGTGTTAGAGCTCAAAGCGAAAAAGATAGAGATAAAACATTTTGGGTGGCATGCTTTTCCTATCAACGAAAATGATCGAGTAGTTCCCAATACTTTCCATGCTAGATATATCATAGGCGGTTCCCAAACAGACAATGAAGTTTATTCCTTTTTCCACCATACTTTCACTTTCCATGGCTAACCGTATCCACGGGTGCCCTCCATACCAACATTTTCCAAGGAATTTATTATTTGACAACATAAAGTAAATTCATTTTTCATTTTGGGACTGGGCATCCCTAATACCTTTGCCAGACTCTCGTGCAATGACAAGTGAATAAACAATCATCTTGAGAATAACATATCTAGCATGGAAATATATCAGCCACCCCCTACCATTTCATGAGCGGTACGAGCAAACAAAAGAGAAATTTATTTTGAAATTAGAGGTGGCACATAAAAATTTGCTTAGAACGGCACGTAAGTACCGCATATAGATAGTTATAGTGGACTCATGTGGCAAAAACTGGTTTAAAGGATTTGGATGCACAAGTAGTGATCATACTTAGTGCAAATGAAGGCTATCAAAATATTGGGAAGCATCCAACCAGGAAATCAAAATTCTCATAAGCAAGCATTAAGCATAACTAACACCGAATAATGCACAACAAGTAGGATGTAATTTCATTGCATAACTATTGATTTTCGTGCTTGCATAGGGAATCACAAACCTTAACACAAATATTCTTACTAAAGCATAATTACTCATCAACATGACTCACATATCACTATAATCATATCTCAAAACTATTACAAAGAATCAAGTTTATTTTGTCCAATGATCTTCATGAAAGTTGTGGCACCCCGGCTCAGAGCAACCGGTTTACCTTGCATTGCCGCCCAGAGATCAAGCCTTCTGGCAATACACAAGAACATGGTACAGAAACAACCGCTTTATTGATACTAGCGGATTACATAGGTCTGATATTACATCGAGATTCAAGGCCAAGCGGCACACAAGGTGCTGCTGGACAGTATGTAGATTATTTAACGAACATGACGGGGCCTCGATCACAAGAGCTATGCGGCAGCGGAAGAACGACGTAGTGGAACTCCATAGCACAGGGACACCGACGTGAACATGGCCGAGACACGAGATGCGCTCCGATGCGAACTGACTTGCCTGAAATCTGGAATAACACGCTAGGTCAGTACATTGAATGTACTTGCAAGCTCAGAACAAACATAAGCACGATGACAAACAATATCATGATATTTAATCAGATTAATTCAATGCAAAACTACTACTACCAAAACAAACATTTCGTGCAATGAGTCCCACGGACTCGCTTACCAGACGGTTACCTCGTAACCAAACGGTGACCATACCTGGGTCACAACAGAAATCAATCACTCATGAACACCTCCAATGTTCAGGTCAAAAAAAACACATCCAGTGTTCATGCTTTCGTCATGAACCAATGCATCACAACACTTTCTTAGTTTGCAAGATTATTAGAAAAGTTGATCCATGGTGTGACTTACTTCCAAGCTATGCCCATAACCGAGGACGCGGCTATCGATAGATTAATTACACTCTGCAGAGGTAGTGCACTTTACCCACACTAAGGAATACCTGGCCTCGCATTCCCAGTCGGGTGGACTAAAGCATTCCGACGAAACCCTCCCTTTGTAATGCACTCTCCCCGGCCACTCCGACCAACTTCCCCTCAGGGCTAGGTCTTGGGTGGCCCCGTGTCTACCAAAGACACCAACGGCCACCGTCGTGGCAAAATGGTCCCAAACAAGGACAATGTACCATAAAAACAAAACGAGCACACAAGGTTATGTCTGCCTACCGGGCAAGGGTATGCACGCCCATAACCTTCCCTCGCGGGAGGCATCAGTGAGAGCCACAACAAAAGACCGAATCAAGACCTTCCCATAAGGTATATGTGGTTGCACTGAATTAAAAACCCGATTCAATGGCACCATGATGTGATCAACATCATATTCAAGTTGGACTTAATCAAGTTTAGCTTTGATAAAACCTTTTTATCATCAACATGATATAACTCAAAAGAATCATGCAACTACTCGTCATGCAAAACAAACAACTCATATTCATGGATCAAACTTAACAACATATGCATCTTGCAATACTAAGAACCAAACCTCTCTAGTTATAAATCATTTTTATAACCACCAATATTTTATTAGTTCTTTATTTAAATAAAACTATCACTAGTAAAATAACTATCATTAATTTCCATAGCAATATTCATAGAGCAAAATATTACTCTACTTAGCCAAACAAGTTCATGCATTCAACCAGTAACTAAAACAAGCATATCAAGCATGGTAAAGTAACTAGAAATTAACCAAAGTTATTTATCAAATTTTAAATGCAAATAATAACTCATATTCAAGTAGAAAATCATAGATATTGAAATAACACCATCCAAATGCTGGTGTGGCTTGCCTTAGTGTAGAGGAGGATCACACCCCTCTTGGTTTGCTTCAAGACAAGCTTCTCCCTCTGAAAAATAATTTAAACCACAAAAAGAATTATCAAAACACATTCTGAAAATCACCAGAAATTCTAGCCAGCAAGGAAAAATCCACCTTCTGGTGTGCTGCTAGAGCTTTCTGTAACAAAGACAATGCAAACAGAATCAAATCATTTGGACTTATGGTATAGAAATGGTGGCTGGTCAAAGTTTGGTTAAATTTCTGAATAAATTTGAATTAAACAGAAATTCCTAGGGGGGGGTGACGTCGAAGGCGTATAACAGAAATACGCCTCCACTCGTACCGCTTCGGACGCGAGTGGTGAGACCGACAGGTGGGTCCCGCTCATTAGGAGAAAGAGAGAGAGAGAGAGAGTGCGAGATCAGAGAGAGGTGGGGCTTCGCCGGAGCTCATGCCGGTGACGAGGGGGTTTGGGGCTAAACGAGAGGGATAGGATGTTGGAAATATGCCCTAGAGGCAATAATAAAATGGTTATTATTATATTTCTGTGTTCATGATAATTGTCTATTATTCATGCTATAACTGTGTTCTCCGGAAATCGTAATACACTTGTGAATACATAGACCACAACAAGTCCCTAGTGAGCCTCTAGTTGACTAGCTCGTTGATCAACAGATAGTCATGGTTTCCTGACTATGGGCATTGGATGTCGTTGATAACGGGATCACATCATTAGGAGAATGATGTGATGGACAAGACCCAATCCTAAGCATAGCTCAAAGATCGTGTAGTTAGTTTAGCTAGAGCTTTTCCAATTGTCGAGTATCATTTCCTTAGACCATGAGATTGTGCAACTCCCGGATACCGTAGGAGTGCTTTGGGTGTGCCAAACGTCACAACGTAACTGGGTGACTATAAAGGTACACTACGGGTATCTCCGAAAGTGTCTGTTGGGTTGGCACGAATCGAGACTGGGATTTGTCACTCCGTATGACGGAGTGGTATCTCTGGGCCCACTCAGTAATGCATCATCATAATGAGCTCAATGTGACCAAGTGTCTGGTCATGGGATCATGCATTACGCAACGAGTAAAGTGACTTGCCCGTAACGAGACCAAACGAGGTATTGGGATACCGACGATCGAGTCTCGGGCAAGTAACGTACCGATTGACAAAGGGAATTGAATACGGGGTTGATTGAATCCTCGACATCGTGGTTCATCCGATGAGATCATCGAGGAGTATGTGGGAGCCAACATGGGTATCCAGATCCCGCTGTTGGTTATTGACCGAAGAGGCATCTCGGTCATGTCTGCATATCTCCCGAACCCGTAGGGTCTACACACTTATGGTTCGGTGACGCTAGGGTTGTAGAGATATTAGTATGGAGTGAACCGAAAGTTGTTCGGAGTCCCGGATGAGATCCCGGACATCACGAGGAGTTCTGGAATGGTCCGGAGGTGAAGAATTATATATAAGAAGTGTTGTTTCGGCCATCGGGAGAATTTCGAGGGTCACCGGTATTGTACAGGGACCACCGGAAGGGTCCCGAGGGTCCACTGGGTGGGGCCACCTATCCCGGAGGGCCCCGTGGGCTGAAGTGGGGAGGGGACCAGCCCCTGGTGGGCTGGTGCGCCCCCCCTTGGGCCCCCCTGTGCCTAGGGTTGGGAACCCTAGGGGAGGGGGCGCCTCCACTTGCCTTGGGGGGCAAGTTTCCCCCTTGGCCGCCGCCCCCCTAGGAGATCCCATCTCCTAGGGCCGGCGCCCCCCTGGGGACCCTATATAAAGAGGGGGGAGGGAGGACAGCAAAAACCTGCATCTTGGCGCCTCCCTTCCCCCTTGCTACACCTCCTCCTCCCGCAGACGCTTGGCGAAGCCCTGCCGGATCCCTGCTGCATCCACCACCACGCCGTCGTGCTACTGGATCTTCATCAACCTCTCCTTTCCCTTGCTAGATCAAGAAGGAGGAGACGTCATGCTGACCGTACATGTGTTGAACGTGGAGGTGCCGCTCGTTCGGCGCTAGGATCTCCGGTGATTGGATCACGACGTGTACGACTACTTCAACCCCGTTCTCTTGAACGCTTCCGCTCGCGATCTACAAGGGTATGTAGATGCAATCCTCTCTCTCGTTGCTGGATGAACTCATAGATTGATCTTGGTGAACGTAGGAAATTTTTTATTTTATGCAACGTTCCCCAACATAGGATTGAAGTGGGGCTTGAGGCGCACCTGCCCGTACCCGTGGCTTGGCGAGAGGGGGACGGAGCTGGTCGCAGTTGAGCTCGCAAGCTTCGGCGGCAGATGGGGTTTCGCTGGAGAGGATGAAGACGACGGCTAGGGGCGGCTTCGAGGGCTCCACGGGGTCTAGGCAGCACCAGCAGACCCCCAATGCCCTGCCCAAGCAGCTGCTTGAGCTCGAGAGGCACCAGAGTGCGGCGGCTCGGCTGCGGGGATCACTAGAGTCCTCTGGTCGGGGCGACGGCCAGAGGCCTGCTCGACCGGGCTTCTGCTTGTCTACGTGTTCGTGGAGGTGGTGTCGATTGGTGCGTGGCTAGGAATCAAGGAGGGGAGCTCTATATATAGCCGGAGTGCGGGGGGACGTATCGCCGCCGGAGCTCTCTGGACACTAGGCGAACGGCAACGAGAAGCTCCTACGAGAGGGGGCAAACGCTCAGCGTCAATGCAGAAGCTTGCCCATGCTCGCGGACGAGCACAGGACGGGGTTGGAGAAGCGGACAAGTGCATGCGCGCATTGTGGCCTTTTGGCCGCGCCGCGCCCGAGCTTGCAGCGGCGGCTCCGCCGTCGGCGAGTGCCTGGGAGCGGTCAAGGGTGATGGGTCGAGGCTGGTGGCACGGTGTGGCAGTCAGAGGCGAGCGCTGGATCGAGCATGCGTGAAACAGAGAGCAAGGCGCTAGCCAGAGCGCGCCGAGACGCATGCCAGGCACCGAGTCCACGCGCGGTCACCAGGCTGGCATGGTCAAAATGATGCCCAGAAGCGGCCAAACCTTGTCTACGCGCTCGACCGTGCAGTGTTTAGTCTAGGGTAGTTGATGGATCATGCCAGGCTGACCAGAATAGTTGGTCGCACTTGAGCTCACAAGCTTTGGTGGCGGACGGGTTTCGCCGGAGAGGATGAAGACGACGGCTAGGGGCGGCTCCGAGGGCTCCACGGGGTCCAGGTAGCACCAGCAGACCCCCAATGCCCCCGCCCAAGCAGCTCCTTGAGCTTGAGAGGCACCGGAGCGTGGCGGCTAGGCTGCGGGGATCGTCGGAGTCCTCTTGTCGTGACGACGGCTAGAGGACTACCCGACCAGGCTTCTGCTCGTTTATGTGTTCGTGGAGGTGATGTGGAGTGGTGCGTGGCTAGGAATCAAGGAGGGGAGCTCTATATATAGACGGAGCGAGGGGGGGGGACGTGTCGCCGCCGGAGCTCTCTAGACACGCGGAGAATGGCAATGAGAAGCTCCAACGAGAGGGGGCAAACGCTCAGCATCAATGCAAAAGCTTGCCCACGCTCGCGGACGAGCATATGAGGCGGTTGGAGAAGCGGACAAGTGCACGCACGCACTGTGGCCTTTTGGCCACGACGCGCCCGTGCTTACTGCGGCGGCTCTGGCATCGGAGAGCGCCAGGGAGCGGTCAAGGGTGATGGGTCGAGGCTGGTGGCACGGTGTGGCAGTCGAGGGCGAGCGCTGGATCGAGCATGCACGAAATAGAGAGCAAGGCGCCAGCCAGAGCGCGTCGAGAGGCATGCCAGGCACCGTGTCCACGCGTGGTCACCAGGCTGGCATGGTCAAAACAACACCCAGGAGCGGCCAAACCTTGTCTATGCGCTCAATCATGTAGTGTTTAGTCTAGGGGACTTGATGGATCATGCCCAGGCCGACCAGAATTGACTCCACTAAGCTGACAAGTTTCTGTCCAGAAACTCGGTCACCAAGTTTGACCACCTTCTAGAAGGCCATTAGGGCTAATCTCCCGGGATTTAGTGTTTCTTAGGAGGGTGTTTAAGCTCAAGAAAGATCAAGTCTAAAAGCTCAAGGAAAAATGTACTTGCTGTACAAAGTGCATTTCTAGTCTAGAAATGAAAAGATTTTCTACAGCAAAAATATTGCAAAAAGTGATGCAATATTTTTACATGGGAAGTTGTGCCATGGTTCTGAGAATATTTGGGATTTATCTCATATTTTTCTAAGCAAGAAAAATCGAGGTTGCTTTGGAGCACAACATTCTGAAGTGAGTTTCAGAGAGAGAAATGAATATTTTTCTTTTATGAAAAATATTCATTTGATTATTTTGAGGTTTGATCAGAGGAATAAAGAAGATATGTCACTTGGGTGAAAGCCAAGGATATGCCCAAGTGCCAAGTCCATTTGAAGTGATTCAAACTCCAATTCAAATCAGGGCAAAAACCACGATAAAAACCAAGTCCGGAAAGAGAGAGAAGGCAAAATCCAGGCTGTCACAAACCTCCCCCACTTAAGATGAATCTCGTCCTCGGGATTCAGTTGCTTGGGAAAACCATTCTGGGTATGCGGTCCTTAAAAATTCCTCTCTTTCCCAGGTCGCTTCCTCTTCTATGTGGTGCTCCCACTGAACCTTGTAAAACCTTATTTCTTTGCTGCGAGTGACCCCCTTTCTGTATGATCCAATATTCTGATTGGCTTTTCTTCATACGTCAAGTCCTTAGCCAATTCTATCTCCACCATATTAGTCCTTTTCTCCGGTGGCAAGATACATCTTCTTAGCTGTGATACATGAAACACGTTGTGTACTTCTAACAGTTCCGGTGGCAATTCCAACTGATATGCAACCGTACCAACTCGGGCCACGACGGGGAATGGACCGATATATCTGGGTGCCAATTTTCTGCGGGTCTGAAACCTCTTGATTCTTTTCATAGGGGTGACTCGGATATATACGTGTTCTCCGGGTTCGAAGCTGATCTGACGATGTTTGGCATCATAGTAGCTCTTCTGTCGAGATTTGGTCAATTGGAGTCTGTCGTGGATTTCCTTGACTTGCTTCTCCGCTTCGAGCATTAAATCGGTTCCGAAAATGCGGCTATCTCCGGTTTGAGACCAGTTCAACGGAGTTCGGCATTTCCGGCCATACAGGACTTCATAGGGTGACATCTTTAAGCTGGCCTAGAAACTGTTGTTGTAGGAGAACTCGGCGTAGGGCAGACAGTCTTCCCACCTTGTTCCTTGGGCCAATGTACATGCTCTGGGCATATCTTCGAGTATTTGATTTACTCGTTCAGTCTGTCCATCTGTCTGAGGATGATAGGCCGCGTTGTATTTTAAAGCGGTCCCCAAGGCTTGATGTAGTCGGGACCAAAATGTGGAGGTGAAGAGAGATCCCCTGTCGGAGTTGATAGTCTTGGGTACTCTGTGCAGACTGGCGATTCTTGACACATACAGCTGTGCGAGTTGGTTCACGCGGTGTGTGGTCTGGATAGGAATAAAGTGTGCCACCTTTGTTAAAGTGTCCACTATGACCCATATTGCGTCGTTTCCTCGATGAGACCTTGGTAGTCCGGTGATGAAGTCCATGCAGATATCATCCCATTTCCATTGGGATACTGGCAGATGTTGAAGGAGTCCGGCGGGCTTTTGGTGTTCCGCCTTTACATTATTGCATACATCGCAACAGGCCACAAAGTATGTGATGTCTTTCTTCATTCCATCCCACCAAAATACCTGGCGAAGGTCCTCATACATTTTGGTACCACCGAGATGAATTGAGTATGGTGCTTCATGCGCTTCTGCCAATATCTTGTTCTTCAGACTTTCTTGGTTGGGTACGCACAGTCTTCCTCTGAACATATCTTGGTTGGGTACGCACAGTCTTCCTCTGAACCTTGCTGATCCATAGAGAAGTCTGGTGCACGCCCCTTGTGCATCTTCTAAACATATCTTTTTAACCTCTCATCATTCGCTTGAGCGATGCCGATTTCTTCTTCGAGAGTAGGGGAAACTTCCAATATACTGGCAAGACGGGCATTGCTGATTACCAAATTGAGCTGCATGATTTCTTCATAAAGCTCAGGAGGCAAGGAATCCATTAGAGCATTAAGGTTGGCTGGTTTGCGGCTGAGGGCGTCAGCCACCACATTAGCTTTGCCCAGGTGATAATTTATCCCGAGGTCATAGTCCTTAACCAATTCGAGCCATCTTCGCTGTCGAATGTTCAAATTGGGCCAGGTGAATATATACTTGAGACTCTTATGATTGGTGAATATCTGGCACCTCTTTCCAATCAGATAGTGTCTCCAGATCTTCAAAGCGTGCACCACCGCGACCAATTCCAAATCATGAGTAGGGTAGTTTCCTTCGTGTTGCCGTAGTTGTCGAGATGCATATGCCACCACTTTGCCCTCTTGCATGAGTACACACCCCAGTCCTCTTCTGGAGGCGTCGCAGTAGACATCAACACTGCGGTAGATGTCTGGAAGAGTCAATACTGGTGCTGATGTCAGCCTGGTTTTTAACTCGTTGAAACTCTGTTCTCATTCCTTAGTCCATACGAACTTCTTATCCTTCTTTAGAAGCTCAGTCATAGGCTTGGTGATCTTCGAGAAGCCTTCGATTAAACGGCGATAATATCCGTCTAGTCCAAGGAAACTCCGGATTTCTGAGACTGTGGTGGGTGCGGACCAATCAAGTACATCCTTCACCTTGCTTGGGTCCACTGAGATTCCTTCTGCCGAGAGGATATGCTCGAGGAATCCCACTTGTTGGAGCCAGAACTCAGATTTGTTGAATTTCGCATAAAGCTGATGGTCGCGAAGCCTTTGCAGAACTGCCCGAAGATGCTCCTTGTGTTCATCCTTGCTCTTGGAGTAAATGAGGATGTCATCAATGAATACTACCACAAATTTATCCAAGAAGTCCATAAACACCTTGTTCATCATATGCATAAAGAATGCATGGGCGTTGGTGAGGCCGAAGGACAGAACGGTGTACTCATAAAGACCGTATCAAGTGGTGAATGCGGTCTTAGGAATATCTTCCGTCTTGATCTTGAGTTGATGATATCCAGTCCTTAGATCAATTTTTGAGAATACTTTGGCCCCACTAAGTTGAGCAAACAGATCGTCGATCCTCGACAGTGGATACTTGTTTTTGATGGTGACGTCATTCAGCTGTCGGTAGTCTACACACATTCGTAGACTGCCATCCTTTTTGTCCACGAAGATTGCTGGTGATCCCTATGGTGAAGAGCTTGGTCAAATGTATCCTTTCTACAGCATCTCATCCAGTTGTTTCTTCAATTCCACCAATTCTGAGGAAGGCATCCGATAATGTTTCTTATGTATCGGAGTGGTTCCAGGCACCAAGTCATTTGTGAACTCCAATTCTCGGTCTGGTGGCATGCCTGGCAATTCTTTAGGAAATACATTTGGATACTCACTGACCACAGGAATTAAATCCACTTCTTCGGCCACTGCTGCAAAAACCATATGTTTCGTGGGTATGCGCCGGCGGGCATAAAAACTTGTGGTGCGACCTTCCATATTTTTCAGGGTAACTTCTCTGGTCGCACAGCTGATGCAGACTTGATATTGAGTTAACCAATTCATGCCCAGAATGACGTCCAATTTGTTGGAATCGATGATTATCAACAAGGTTGGAAACTTGACGCCCTTGATGTCAATTTCCAAGTTTCGGCAGATGAGATTGTTTCTGAGTAGGGATCCCAGGGATTGTACCAGCATGTGCAATGACGACTTCTGGGTCCTCTTGAGCTTCATCTGCGGAGATGTGATGAATTTTCCCTTGAATCATATCTGGGGCGGAATACAGCTCCATGTAGTTGACTTGCGGTTGGAATGGAGCTACTTGCTTGCTGTTCTTGGGACACTGCCTGGCGTAGTTTCCGGTTTGACCACTGCTGAAACATGTATTGTTGCACTGACAGTCTTCACGCACCGGGCTGGTCACGACATTCTTGACTTGTGTAGTAGTCTTGTTGACATTCTGCTGCCAATTTGGTTTGTACTCCACCTGAGTCTGTTGCCAAGTACGAGCCTTTTGCACTGGTTGCATATCCTTATTTGGCTCAAATTTGCGTTTGTGGTTGTGGAGGAGCTTGTGTTCCCTTTCGGCGATGAGGGCCTTGTTCACCAGTGTCAGGAAGTCTGGGAAATCAAACATACTGAGAATGCACCTGAGATGCCGATTCAGGCCTCCAAGGAACCGGTCGATCTTCCACTCTTCTGTGGCAACATCGTGGAGAGAATAGCGGGCCAAATGTTTGAACTTGTTCAGGTACTCGTTGACGGTCATGCTGCCTTGAGTGAGAGCGAGGAATTCGCTCTGCTTGATTTTCATAACTCCGATGGGAATATGATACTTGCGGAATTGTTCCTTGAATTTGTCCCAAGTAATTTCCTCGTCTGCAGGCCATATTGCCTTGGCATTATCCCACCATATCGCGGCAGCTCCTTCGAGATAATCCATTGTGAAGGGAACCTTGTCTCCTTCTTTAGTGCGAGCAATCTCCAGTTTCCTCTCCATAGTCCTTAGCCAGTCGTCGGCGTCCAAAGGATCAGTAGCGTGGCTGAAACTGGGAGGCTTGGTTCGCTGAAAATCTGACAGTTTGGAGTGTTGGCCATTCTGGTTTCTATTCTGACCAACCATAACTTGCACACTCTTCAGGATTTCCAACAGGTCGTTGCTCCTTCTTTATTCAAACATTCTCATGATCTGATCGGTGGAAGGCGAAGGTGGCGATGGCGGCAGAGGTGGCTCGTACGGCTCGGGGGAATGTCCTGCCTGTCTTGCGGAACGACGGATAGGGACATCCTCACAAGCTTGGCTGCTGCTGCCCCCACGCATCAACCTATTTTTCGTTTTCCCAATACATAGCAACCATGATGAGAAAATTCCAAAATGGGGGAAAAAGCCAATGACAAATCCCGGAAGAAAACAGCGAATGAAAACCAAGGCGAATAAAAAGTTCCAACATAATTATACATAGTCCCAACATTAAAGTAACATCACAGCGGGTCTACAACGCTCGTACATGAAACTACGCATCATGAGAAGTGCGATTACAACCATACATCATGATCATGACTATAACGATACGCTAACGGTCTACTACTTGGTCGGTGCTGCTGCAGGCTCGTCTCCTGAGCCGGACCCTGATCCTGAACTGATAGCAGAGACCTCCGGGTCAAGAGGAACGCGATGATGCTGCCTTGAGGGCTCTCCCTCAGGGGTAGGCGGGGGATGGGATCTAAGCATAGGAGCAGCAGGGGTAGAGACAAGGGAAGACCATGCAGCAGGATCACTGCGAGGGTTCACCGTCAGAGGGTTAACAGTACCCTGCGAGGTCGTCGGTGGAACGAGGGTGGAAGGAACCAGAGCAGAAGTATAGATGACAGCGGGAAGAGAGTTCCTCATACGAGCAGCTGTGAGAGTGGTGCGAGCACATGAAATCTTCCGAGCGAACTTGTAGTTCAGGAGATAACTAGCTGAGATGTAGCGAGAAAGGTGGCTAGTGGGACGATCGCACGCCGGCTTAATCAAGGGAAAATGGACACGCCCATTCTCGTGCAGAGATGGGTAGTAGAAGAGACCAGGGTGGGTCTGCATGCGGACCTCATTGTAGCGCAAGTCTATAAGAGCCTCGAGAGCAGCAAACTGAATCGCCTGGGATGGCGTAGAAGCAAGACCACCCTTAGTCGAACGAGTGTAAGTGCTGGTAGGTGAACTCTGGTGTAGAGTGACCTCAGCATAATACTCATACAATGCACCGGCCATATGCTCGCGATACACCCGATACTCTGGATCAGCACCCTCTGGGCAGAGTCGTCGCCACACATTCTAAAGATGCCGCGATGTGTACGGAGCTGGCTCAGGATGTACAATATCGGTACTGGTGCCATCTACACTCACAAATCATGCAGTTAGTAATAACAAATAAACATACATGCAATGCAACAAACGACACTCAAATGAAGCTATCTACCATTTCACTAGCGCACTAACGGTCTAACGTGTCCTACAATCAACACGGCACTAATACGAAGTGTTGTGGCACCCCGACTCAGAGCAACCGGTTTACCTTGCATTGCCAGCCCAGAGATCAAGTCTTCTGGCAATACACAACAACATGGTATAGAAACAACCGCTTTATTGATACTAGCGGATTACATAGGTCTGATGTTACATCAAGATTCGAGGCCAAGCGGCACACACGGTGCTGCTGGACAGTATGTACATCATTTAATGAACATTACGGGGCCTCGATCACATGAGCTACACGGCAGCGGAAGAACGACATAGTGGAACTCCATAGCACAGGGACACCAACGTGAACACGGCCTAGACACGAGATGCGCTCCGATGCGAACTGACTTGCCTGAAATCTGGCATAACACGCCAGGTCAGTACATTGAATGTACTAGCAAGCTCACAACAAACATAAGCACGATGACAACAATATCATGATATTTAATCAGATTCATTCAATGCAAAACTACTACTACCGAAACAAACATTTCATGCAATGAGTCCCACGGACTCGCTTACCTGATGGTTACCTCATAACCAAACGGTGACCATACCTGGGTCACAACTGAAATCAATCACTCATGAACACCTCCAGTGTTCATGCTTTCCTCACGAACCAATGCATCACATCACTTGCTTAGTTTGCAAGATTATTAGAAAAGTTGATCCATGGTGTGACTTACTTCCAAGTTATGCCCATAACCGAGGACGCGGCTATCGATAGATTAATTACACTCTGCAGAGGTAGTGCACTTTACCCACACTACGGAATACCTGGCCTCGCATTCCCATTCGGGTGGACCAAAGCATTCCGACGAAACCCTCCCTTTGTCATGCACTCTCCCCAGCCACTCCGACCAACTTCCCCTCAGGGCTAGGTCTTGGGTGGCCCCGTGTCTACCAAAGACACCAACGGCCACCGTCGTGGCAAAATGGTCCCAAACAAGGACAAGGTACCATAAAAACAAAATGAGCACAGGGTTATTGTCAGGACCCCGACTCGATGTCACATCGATCTAGCCGGTAACACCTCATATCACTTTGCGGCCTCACGCACGGTATCCCCACGGGTGTCGCCTTACCTTTGCCCGGGACCGTTTGCGCCTTTTGGCTCACGTATATGATAGTGTCGCTAGCATCCATATGATAAGGAGCCCGGGCTGACATGACTAGTCGTAAACCCAAAGTGGCACAGACTTACAGGGACAGGCATCCATGACCCAGCTTCGAACGTGTCAGTCATCAGCAAGTGGGTCCGGGCTGTAGCACTGGGCTAGCAGGACTCCGGTAAACCGGGCTGTAGCGGGCTAACAGGACTCCGGTACTCAATGCGTGACATTTCCCCGAAGGGACAGACACCGGAACGAAGAAGGACACATGCCGGCCAGCCTAAGTGCTCCAGAGCAGTAGCAAGCTACCATGGCTCAGCGGTAACACTAGGAGACATTTCCCGGTAAGAGAGGCTACTAAAGATAAACAACTAGATAGTCAGATCCCACACATACCAAGCATTTCAATCATACACACAATATGCTCGATATGTGCAAACACAACAAGGCACCACAACATGACTCTATGACACAAGTACTTTATTTAAGGCTCAGGGAGCCATACATAACATACACAAAGGTATGGGTCACACGACCCAGCATTCAAGTCATACAGTCATAAAAACCAGCAGCGGAAGTAGCTTGTCTGGGTACAGACAACTAGTAAAATAAAAGAGGCTTGGAAAGCCTAGCTATACTACGTGGTCCCTCACAAGCTCAGGATCACCACCTGGGCCTTAGCCTACTCATTGATGTCAACGTCTACGTAGAACCCATCAGAAGGGGTTGCAGCGTCTTCTGTAAAAATGTGAATTATAGCAACATGAGTACAAAGGTACTCAGCAAGACTTACATCAGATCCTACATACATGCATATTATCAAGAAGGGTTGGTGGAGTTATTGCAGCAAGCCAGCTTTGACTCTTGGCTAGGCTAACCTACGAGACTCCAACTTGAAATGGTTTTGCGCACACGAGTCCACTACTCACCACTTCAATACACTATCGAGGATCCGCCTCCGTCTTCCTACGGAAGAGCCATACTCGGCACTCACACTTATCTTGAGGCTTTTACTAGTTTCCATTTACTTGTCTATGAACTGTATAGGCAACCAAGTAGTCCTTTACCGCGGATGCGGCTATTCGAATAGATCATGATAACCCTGCAGGGGTGTACTTCTTCATACATGTTTCCACCACTTAGCGTCTGCACACGACATGTGCTCGGCAGACTTCAAGCGAAAGCCGACGTGGGTGTAGACCACGACCTACCTAAACACCTAAGCCTCTAGTCCAGGTTTATCGCCTATCCAGGTTCCATCCGCAGGGAGTCCGGCCGAGGTTTCCCATACGGCCCCGAACGATGTGAACAGGGTTCCCGAGATACCTAACGGGTATTCGGTACACCCGGCCACGTACCTACCGCATCACAGCCCACCCCTACGGTCAGCGCTGTCCACGGCCTCCAGTAGGCTACAAACACCAGAAACTACTTGCAACTCCTGGACAGAGAGCTAGGGTGAATAAGAAGTCGAGCGGGGTCATATTTCAGGGCCCAATGCATGGTAGTAGCTGTATCTTAAATCACACATACAGATCTCAATGCTTAAGGTCGGCTTCAATGAAACAACCCACCATGTACTCCTACATGGCCTCTCATCGATACCTTTACCAAATCGTGTTCACCACACCACTCTCATTACCGACATAATCATTTCACTCTAGCCCATCACCCAGATGAACCAGACTTGACACGACTCTAAGCATAGCAGGCATAGCAAGGTAGGAACAACACATACATATGGCTCAATCAACTCCTACACATGCTAGTGGGTTTCATCTAGTTACTGTGGCAATGACAGGTCATGCAGAGGAAAAGGGTTCAACTACCGAAGCACACAGCAGTTTGAAACACGTTGTCTTAATGCAGTAAAAGAGAGCAGGAGCGAGAACATGGGATTGTATCGCTATGATCAAATGGTTGGTTGCTTGCCTGATGGTTCAATGCACTGATACGGTTCTTCGTTAGGGTAATCACGGTACTCCTTGGAGGCAGAACCTGCCGCAAGAACACCGATACACAACCATCACCAAACAATGTGCAGCAATATGATGTATGCATGAAACATAGCAATATGAGTGTGTTGGGCTAATGCAACTAAGACCAGAAGGGTTTGTACCAATTTGAATCAAAGATTCAAATTTCAAACTCAAATATGGTCCTTTAAAGTGTTTTTCCTTGTTCTGCATTAAACATCAAGTTAACTTGTTTAGTCATGCATGAAAATAGTACAGATGGATAGATTGGATTTTTCTGATCATTTTTCACATATAATTTGTCTGATTTGGAGTTACAGAATAAAAGTTATGAATTTTTAAAGTTTAAACTATATTCTGGAATTTCCTATATTAGATTAATTCCAGAAAATCAATTATTGCGTCGGCCTGACGTCAGTGTGACGTCAGCAGGTCAACGGGACACGTCCGGGTCAAACCTGACAGTGGGTCCCGCGTGTCAGTGTGATTAATTTAATTAAAGTTTAGATAAAACTAAACCTGTTTAATTAACAGGGCTGGGCCCCACCTGTCATTGACTCAGGGGAGTCAACCAGGGCCCACCCGTGGTCAAACCCGGGTCGGCTGCACCGGCGTTTAGCCGCCGGCGAGCCCGACGCGGCGGCGGAAGTGGTTTTGGCTGTTTCGGCCACCAAATGGGTCGCGGAGACCACCGGAGTGGAGCTAAGGACGAGCCGCAGCTCTTGGTGGAGTCCGTTGGGGTCGGGGTGGCCGGAGTTGGCGCCGGCGACGACTTTGGCGGCCACCGGGGTTCGGCCGAAGACGAACTTGACGCTAGAGGGGTCGGTGAGGCTCGGGAAGTAGCTAGCTAGGTGCTACGGGACACGGTGAGTATGATGGACACCGTGGAGTGGTCGGAGGGTGACCGGGAGCACGTCGGCGACGAGCTCCACGGCGGTGGGTGCGGTTGAGCTCCGGGAGGTCGCTACACAACTCGGGAGCAAGAAAAAGAAGGGGGAAAAGATGGCTAAGCTCACAGTGAGTGCGACGAAGCCCTTGGTGCGGCCGGAGATGGAACGGAGCGACGACGGAGTTGAAGGGGATCTCCGGCGACGGCGGTTCGGGCGAGGTCGTTGCGGTGGACTCGGGCGTTGCGAGCGCTCGGGGCTTGGCTTGCTCGATGGAGTGGACAGCGGCGGAGCTCCTGGACACGATGAGAGGACGCACGGGTGGCGAGGAGCATGGCTACGACGAAGGCACGGCGATGGTGGCGTCGGTCATGGCGGGGGAGCGCGAGGGGGAGGAGCTGGAGAGAGGAGGGGGTGTCTGGGGGGTTCGGGGGAGCGAGGGAGGCTGATCCACGATGTCACCGAGCGCGGGGAGCGGCGAGGCGGCGAGCAGGTGCGTGGCGCGCGCTGCGGTCGCTGTCGGCACCTGCCTGCCTGCCTGGCCGGCAAGCAGCTCGCTGGAGCGGCGCTGGGCTGGGCCGGCAGGTGGGCCGGGAGCAGGCGTCAGGTAAGTTTTTCCATTTCTTTCTGTTTTCTGTTTTTTAATACTTCTGCAACTTTGTTGAATTAAATAAAATACTTAGGCAACTCCTAAAATCACCAAACTACTCCTGGTCCATAGTTGGATTATTTCCAACATGAAACATTTTAGTTTGGAGATATTTGAGCATTTAAATATTTTATATAATTTTAAATGCCCAAATTCAAATATTTATGATTTAATTCAAAAACCCTAAGATGGCCTAGGAAAATGTGCATCACTTTTGGCAGAGGTTCTGAACCAAGACAAAAATGATGGGCATTTTAGACGGGCATTTCAGGTTCATTGAAAAAGTTTTTAGTAAACCCTAATTGGTTTCAGAGGGGACTGGGGGTTCTGTCATCCCCATTTCAGGTTTCTGGTGAAAGAGTAAACATGATGCAATACTCTAATGCATGGCTAGCTAGGGTGTGACAACTCACCCCCACTCAAAAGAATCTCGTCCCGAGATTTGGGTTCCTCCGGGAGGAAGGCGGGATACTCAAGTCGAAGACGATCCTCCCTTTCCCAAGTTGCTTCATCCTCAGAATGGTGCGACCATTGAACTTTGAGAAACTTGATATTATGACGTCGAGTGGTACGCTCGGCCTGATCGAGGATACGAATGGGGTACTCTCAATATGTAAGATTATCTTGGAGATCAAGCGTTTCGTGGTCCACTCCATGGATAGGATCCGAGAAGCAACACCTGAGTTGAGAAACGTGGAAGACATCGTGGACTCTGGAGAGGTGCGGAGGTAGTTCCAACTAGTAGGCAACTTCTCCTCGTTTAGCGAGAATGCGAAAAGGTCCAATGTAACGAGGAGCCAATTTGCCTTTGATGCCGAAACGTTGGGTTCCCTTCAGAGGGGTAACCCGAAGGTAAGCCTTCTCGTCAACCTCGAAAGTCATAGCCTTATGTTTTCGGTCATATTGACTCTTTTGACGAGATTGGGCTGTTTTCAACTTTTCACGAACGATGCGAACTTGCTCTTCTGCTTCCTGAATCATATCCGGGCCAAAGAATTGTCTTTCCCCGGTCTCTGACCAGTTAAGGGGTGTTCGACACCATCGTCCATAGAGAACTTCAAAAGGGGCTTTACCCAGGCTAGATTCATAGCTATTGTTGTAAGCGAATTTGGCAAATGGAAGGCACTTCTCCCAATCCATTCCGAATGAGATAACAGAGGCTCGAAGCATGTCTTCTAGAATCTGGTTGACGCGTTCCTCTTGACCACTCGACTGAGGGTGGAAAGCGGTGCTAAAGGAGAGACGGGTTCCCATAGCATTTTGGAAACTTTCCCAAAATCGAGAGGTGAAAAGACTTCCTCGATCTGAGTTAATTTCCAAAGGAACACCATGGAGAGACACTATCCGGGAGATGTATAGGTCTGCCAATTGACTAGCGGTTATACTCTCACGAACAGGTAGGAAATGGGCTACTTTGGAAAGACGATCGACAACAACGAAAATAGCATTATTCCCTCTCTTGGTCCTGGGAAAACCGGTAATGAAATCCATACCAATTTTATCCCATTTCCATTCAGGAATAGCTAAGGGTTGAAGGGTGCCAGCAGGCCGTTGATGCTCTGCTTTTACACGACGACAGACGTCGCAATTAGCAATATACTGAGCAATATCTCTCTTCATCCTAGTCCACCAAAACCTCTGGCGTAGGTCCTGATACATCTTGGTACTACCGGGATGAATGGTGAGAGGGGATTCATGAGCCTCCTTAAGGATTAACTGCCGTAGATGCTGGTTCTTGGGAACCACTAGACGGTTCTCAAAGTACACAACACCATGATCATTTGTAGAGAAACAACTAGCACCTCCGCTAGCAATGTTCTCTTTGATTTTAGATATTCCCTTATCTCGCTTTTGGGCAGCGATGATTTGATCCGTAAGGGTAGGTTTCGCTACCAAGGTGGAAAAAAATCCTTGAGGAACAATGTGAAGGTTAAGCTTCCGAAATTCCTCATGGAGGAGCGGTTGACTTTGTTGTAACGTTAGGTTGTTACAATAAGATTTACGACTTAGCGCATCAGCCATGACGTTGGCTTTCCCTGGGGTGTAAGTTATTCCCAAGTCGAAATCTGTGATCAACTCGACCCAACGTCTTTGCCTGAGATTCAAATCCGGTTGGGTGAAGATGTACTTCAGACTTTGGTGATCAGTGAATATTTCGCAACGATTACCAAGAAGGTAATGTCGCCAGGTTTTAAGTGCATAGACTACGGCTGCAAGCTCTAGATCATGAGTAGGATAATTCTCCTCATGTGGGTGCAATTGCCGTGAAGCGTAAGCAATTACGTGTCGATCTTGCATGAGAATGCAACCTAGTCCTTGTCGCGAGGCGTCGCAGTAGATAACAAAGTCCTTAGAGAAATCTGGCGGTACCAATACGGGAGCAGATGTCAGGCGTCTTTTCAGTTCCTGAAAGCTGTGCTCACATTGTGGTGTCCATTCGAACTTTTTATCTTTCTTGAGGAGTTCGGTTAGAGGTTTAGCAACTTTGGAGAAGTTCTCGACAAAGCGACGGCAATAGCTCGCTAAGCCCAGAAAACTCCGAACTTGCTTGACCGATTCAGGTGGAGTCCAATTAAGGACGGCTTGAACTCGCTCAGGGTTAACAGCAATACCTTTACCAGATATTACATGACCCAGATAGGTCACTTCTGACAACCAAAATTCACATTTGGAAAACTTGGCATAAAGGCGATGCTCTCGAAGTTTCTTCAACACTAGCCTTAGATGTTCGGCATGTTCTTCCTCGTTCTTGGAGTAGATGAGTATATCATCGAGATAAACTACGACGAATTTATCCAAATACTCCATGAAGATTGAGTTCATTAACCGAGAAAAGGTGGCTGGAGCGTTGGTTAAACCGAAGGACATGACGGTGTACTCGTATTGGCCATAACGAGTAACAAAGGCCGTTTTAGGAATGTCCCCGTTTCTGATTTTGATTTGATGGTAGCCCAACCTCAAATCCATCTTGGAGAAGACTGAGGATCCAGCGAGCTGATCATACAGGTCGTTGATCCTGGGGAGCGGATATTTGTTCTTGATTGTGACCAAATTGACAGGTCGATAATCTACAACCATCCGGTCCGTACCATCCTTCTTCTTGACGAATAGGACGGGGCAAGCCCACGGAGATGAACTAGGTCGGATGAAACCCTTTTTCAAGGACTCATCGAGTTGTTTCTTAAGCTCGGCTAGTTCTAGTGGTGCCATCTTATAGGGTCTTCTAGCAATCGGAATGGTTCCTGGAATGAGGTCTATTACGAACTCAACATCCCTGTCAGGTGGAACACCTGGCAATTCCTCTGGGAAGACATCTGGGAAGTCATGGACTACCGGAACATCCTCAAGGTCTGGCAAAGGGCTGGCGTTAAGAGAATATAATTGTCGCTCGGCTAATCGGGTCAAGACATTGACTATCTTCCCCGAAGGATGAGTGAGTTGAACAGTCCTAGAGAAGCAATCAATTTTGGCATGATGAGCTGACATCCAGTCCATACCCAAAATGATATTAATATCTGAAAATTTGAGAGCTATCAAAGATGCACGGAAAACAAGTCTGTCGACTTGGATTTCATTTCCATAACTTACCCTGGTGGTCTGCCATCTAGAACCGGGAGTAGAAATTTCCATAGTGGATGGCATGTCACAGAATGCGGTGTTATGCAAACGAGCATAGTTCTCGGATATAAATGAATGAGAGGCTCCTGTATCGAAAAGAACAGATGCCGGGTGGCAATTAACAAGGAGCGTACCGAGAACGACGTTGGGATCCTCTTGAGCTTCTTCGGCAGAGATACAGTTGACATGGCCACGTGTAGCGGTGGCCGGCTTGGCGTGGAACACTTTTCCTGTCGGCTTGCCACGGCCAACAGCTTTAGCAGATTTGTTGGGGTTGGTTTGGGGACACTCACGCATATAGTGGCCAGATTCCCCACACTTGAAACAAGTCACGGAACTGGTACGTGGAGGAGCATTGTTGGTTGGACCCCCATAGGGCTTGGCCGGTGCAGACTGTTGAATGGGGCGAGGCGCCTGGAAGGATGGCCTCGGTGTGAACCTAGGTGGCAGGGCAGTGTTGGGCACCCACACGCGGCGCTTCTGAGGACCCGCACCGGATGAGGAACCCATGTCACGGCCATGCTTGCGTGTTGCGTCATAATCAGTCTGACCAGTCTCAGCACTAATGGCCTTGTTAACAAGTTTCTGAAAAGATGTGCACTCATGCAGACGGAGGTCACGGCGAAGCTCAGGACTAAGTCCCTTACGGAACCTCGCTTGCTTCTTAGCATCAGTAGAAACTTCCTCAGTTGCATATCGCGCGAGGTTACCAAACTCCCGGCTATAAGCATCCACAGAGAGTCGGCCTTGGGTGAAACTGCAAAATTCCTCACGTTTACGGTCCATGAGACCCTCCGGAATGTGATGTTCACGGAAAGCCTCGCTGAATTCAGCCCAAGTAGTGACATGGCCCGCTGGACGCATAGCTCCATAATTCTCCCACCATAGACTGGCGGGGCCTTCAAGATGATATGCAGCAAAGGTGACCTTGTCAGCCTCAGCTACCAGCGCGGAACGCAGCTTGTGGGAGATACTGCGAAGCCAGTCATCAGCGTCGAGAGGCTCGACGGGGTGGTGGAACGTGGGTGGATGTAACTTGATAAAATCACTGAGTGACACCACGTTAGTCCTCTGATGGTGTGCTGTGTTCTGTTCAATACGCTCCAACAAACGGTTGGTCTCCCGCTTGTTTCTTTCGGCTTCCATCATAACCTCGGCTAGGGAAGGAGGATGAGGCAGATTTGCATTCCTGACTTCACTGCCTTCGGCCTGCTCTTGAGGAGCAGGGTTAGTGCGCGTGTTGACCATCCTAGGTAAACAAGACAATGATTTAGTCAGGATGACAAAATTCCGACATAGGATACAGAATGTAAGGAATAACTCGGAATGCAAGATGATCATCCGTATGACATGGTAGATACAGAAACTGCTTCTTTATTCCATCGTCATACACACCATACAGAGTTTAGTACAAGACCAAACAAGGTACTAATATGGTGAAAAGAGGATTACATCTCGTCGGAGGCATTCCAAGCTCCTATACATTATTTTCTACACCTTCGGAAGGCGATACAGTTAGGTCATACCCCACGAGTCACGTAGGACGATAAACGACACAGCTAACACGAACTAGTGATACTACCACTAACTCAGACCGATCCGTAGTAGTCCTCGTAGAAGTCACCTCCATAGCCTGGAAGCTCAACATGATCATCCGGAAACAGACGATCTCGCGGAGCTTGTGGACCATAGGGGCTAGGATGAGGTCTTGGACCAACAGACGGTGGCCTGCGGGGACCGCGGGGTGGGGTGATGCCTCCTACATCACGCCAACCCATCACGTCTGGCAGAGCAGATCTCACAGGATAGAGATCGCGCATATCCAAATATCCAGCTTGCACCGCCGGTGCAAACCGAGTCAATGTGGCCCAGTGGTCAGCACGGGTATTGAAGAGCTCTAACCTCAAGGCCCGATTTTCACGGTCCTTATCCTCGAGCATCTCAGCAGTGGTGCGAGTCCGTGAATCCTCCTGGGTGGGGTCAGCATAGATAGCCTGGAGATACCCTTGTGCTCCCGGAAGTGATCCTGGCATATACCGGAAATCAGAGTCCCGAAATAGGCCAGACCTGACTCGCATGATGGTCATCATAGAGTAGGCGGCGTCCTGCACAGCCATCTCAATAGTAACCCCGAGTCCATAGGAGCAGTGAAGGGGCTCGGTGGACCCACGATAGGATGTAAATATCCTGACAGTGCAGAGATACTGGCTTTGATTAAAGTCTCGGAATTGCTCTTCGACCGTGTACTCAGGATACCAACGGTATCCAGCCTCAGTCATTACCCTGACCAACATGGCGTTATGGCCGGGTACATCTAGGCATCGAGTCAGGCGAACCACTTGATTGAGGTCGCGAGTGGCCATCTGAAAGCACAACCATAATGCAAAGGCATTAGAATTTCTAACAAAATTTCGGCAGCATAACAGCTGTAAATGCTCAAGAAGGATTTTGAGACATTTGACAAAGGATTTCATACACACTCAACATCATTATATCAAAGTTCTGAGTCCATCCTAACAACATAGTGTGGTAGTAGAACTCAACTAGGCTTGTATTCATCAAACCTATAAGGTACTACTGATTAGTAACATGTGATCCTGATAGAGAGAATAGATCCTAATTCCTTAACCCCCGGTGGAAGAATAGACTGACTCAGATCAGAATGTCATAAGATAAAGGAGTAAAATGAGCCTTACGTTCCACCCACAAACAATTCCCCCTACTAAAGGACCCCGACTCGATGTCACATCGATCTAGCCGGTAACACCTCATATCACTTTGCGGCCTCACGCACGGTATCCCCACGGGTGTTGCCTTACCTTTGCCCGGGACCGTTTGCGCCTTTTGGCTCACGTATATGATAGTGTCGCTAGCATCCATATGATAAGGAGCCCGGGCTGACATGACTAGTCGTAAACCCAAAGTGGCACAGACTTACAGGGACAGGCATCCATGACCCAGCTTCGAACGTGTCGGTCATCAGCAAGTGGGTCTGGGCTGTAGCACTGGGCTAGCAGGACTCTGGTAAACCGGGCTGTAGCGGGCTAACAGGACTCCGGTACTCAATGCGTGACATTTCCCCGAAGGGACAGACACCGGAACGAAGAAGGACACATGCCGGCCAGCCTAAGTGCTCCAGAGCAGTAGCAAGCTACCATGGCTCAGCTGTAACACTAGGAGACATTTCCCGGTAAGAGAGGCTACTAAAGATAAACAACTAGATAGTCAGATCCCACACATACCAAGCATTTCAATCATACACACAATATGCTCGATATGTGCAAACACAACAAGGCACCACAACATGACTCTATGACACAAGTACTTTATTTAAGGCTCAGGGAGCCATACATAACATACACAAAGGTACGGGTCACACGACCCAGCATTCAAGTCATACAGTCATACAAACCAGCAGCGGAAGTAGCTTGTCTGGGTACAGACAACTAGTAAAATAAAAGAGGCTTGGAAAGCCTAGCTATACTACGTGGTCCCTCACAAGCTCAGGATCACCACCTGGGCCTTAGCCTACTCATTGATGTCAACGTCTACGTAGAACCCATCAGAAGGGGTTGTAGCGTCTTCTGTAAAAATGTGAATTATAGCAACATGAGTACAAAGGTACTCAGCAAGACTTACATCAGATCCTACATACATGCATATTATCAAGAAGGGTTGGTGGAGTTATTGCAGCAAGCCATCTTTGACTCTTGGCTAGGCTAACCTACGAGACTCCAACTTGAAATGGTTTTGCGCACACGAGTCCACTACTCACCACTTCAATACACTACCGAGGATCCGCCTCCGTCTTCCTACGGAAGAGCCATCCTCGGCACTCACACTTATCTTGAGGCTTTTAGTAGTTTCCATTTACTTGTCTATGAACTGTATAGGCAACCAACTAGTCCTTTACCGCGGACGCGGCTATTCGAATAGATCATGATAACCCTGCAGGGGTGTACTTCTTCATACATGTTTCCACCACTTAGCGTCTGCACACGACATGTGCTCGGCAGACTTCAAGCGAAAGCCGACGTGGGTGTAGACCACGACCTACCTAAACACCTAAGCCTCTAGTCCAGGTTTATCACCTATCCAGGTTCCATCCGCAGGGAGTCTGGCCTAGGTTTCCCATACGGCCCCAAACGATGTGAACAGGGTTCCCGAGATACCTAACGGGTATTTGGTACACCCGGCCACGTACCTACCGCATCACAGCCCACCCCTAAGGTCAGCGCTGTCCATGGCCTCCAGTAGGCTACAAACACCAGAAACTACTTGCAACTCCTGGACAGAGAGCTAGGGTGAATAAGAAGTCGAGCGGGGTCATATTTCAGGGCCCAATGCATGGGAGTAGCTGTATCTTAAATCACACATACAGATCTCAGTGCTTAAGGTCGGCTTCAATGAAACAACCCACCATGTACTCCTACATGGCCTCTCATCGATACCTTTACCAAATCGTGTTCACCACACCACTCTCATTACCGACATAATCATTTCACTCTAGCCCATCACCCAGATGAACCAGACCTGACACGACTCTAAGCATAGCAGGCATAGCAAGGTAGGAACAACACATACATATGGCTCAATCAACTCCTACACATGCTAGTGGGTTTCATCTAGTTACTGTGGCAATGACAGGTCATGCAGAGGAAAAGGGTTCAACTACCGTAGCACACAGTAGTTTGAAACGCGTTGTCTTAATGCAGTAAAAGAGAGCAGGAGCGAGAACATGGGATTGTATCGCTATGATCAAATGGTTGGTTGCTTGCCTGATGGTTCGATGCACTGATACGGTTCTTCGTTAGGGTAATCACGGTACTCCTCGGAGGCAGAACCTGCCGCAAGAACACCGATACACAACCATCACCAAACAATGTGCAGCAATATGATGTATGCATGAAACATAGCAATATGAGTGTGTTGGGCTAATGCAACTAAGACCAGAAGGGTTTGTACCAATTTGAATCAAAGATTCAAATTTCAAACTCAAATATGGTCCTTTAAAGTGTTTTTCCTTGTTCTGCATTAAACATCAAGTTAACTTGTTTAGTCATGCATGAAAATAGTACAGATGGATAGATTGGATTTTTCTGATCATTTTTCACATATAATTTGTCTGATTTGGAGTTACAGACTAAAAGTTATGAATTTTTAAAGTTTAAACTATATTCTGGAATTTCCTATATTAGATTAATTCCAGAAAATCAATTATTGCGTCGGCCTGACGTCAGTGTGACGTCAGCAGGTCAACGGGACACGTCCGGGTCAAACCTGACAGTGGGTCCCGCGTGTCAGTGTGATTAATTTAATTAAAGTTTAGATAAAACTAAACCTGTTTAATTAACAGGGCTGGGCCCACCTGTCATTGACTCAGGGGAGTCAACCAGGGCCCACCCGTGGTCAAACCCGGGTCGGCTGCACCGGCGTTTAGCCGCCGGCGAGCCCGACGCGGCGGCGGAAGTGGTTTTGGCTGTTTCGGCCACCAAATGGGTCGCGGAGACCACCGGAGTGGAGCTGAGGACGAGCCGCAGCTCTTGGTGGAGTCCGTTGGGGTCGGGGTGGCCGGAGTTGGCGCCGGCGACGACTTTGGCGGCCACCGGGGTTCGGCCGAAGACGAACTTGACGCTAGAGGGGTCGGTGAGGCTCGGGAAGTAGCTAGCTAGGTGCTACGGGACACGGTGAGTATGATGGACACCGTGGAGTGGTCGGAGGGTGACCGGGAGCACGTCGGTGACGAGCTCCACGGCGGTGGGTGCGGTTGAGCTCCGGGAGGTCGCTACACAACTCGGGAGCAAGAAAAAGAAGGGGGAAAAGATGGCTAAGCTCACAGTGAGTGCGACGAAGCCCTTGGTGCGGCCGGAGATGGACCGGAGCGACGACGGCGTTGAAGGGGATCTCCGGCGACGGCGGTTCGGGCGAGGTCGTTGCGGTGGACTCGGGCGTTGCGAGCGCTCGGGGCTCGGCTTGCTCGATGGAGTGGACAGCGGCGGAGCTCCTGGACACGATGAGAGGACGCACGGGTGGCGAGGAGCACGGCTACGACAAAGGCACAGCGATGGTGGCGTCGGTCATGGCGGGGGAGCGCGAGGGGGAGGAGCTAGAGAGAGGAGGGGGTGTCTGGGGGGTTCGGGGGAGCGAGGGAGGCTGATCCACGACGTCACCGAGCGCGGGGAGCGGCGAGGCGGCGAGCAGGTGCGTGGCGCGCGCTGCGGTCGCCGTCGGCACCTGCCTGCCTGCCTGGCCGGCAAGCAGCTCGCTGGAGCGGCGCTGGGCTGGGCCGGCAGGTGGGCCGGGAGCAGGCGTCAGGTAAGTTTTTCCATTTCTTTCTGTTTTCTGTTTTTTTAATACTTCTGCAACTTTGTTGAATTAAATAAAATACTTAGGCAACTCCTAAAATCACCAAACTACTCCTGGTCCATAGTTGGATTATTTCCAACATGAAACATTTTAGTTTGGAGATATTTGAGCATTTAAATATTTTATATAATTTTAAATGCCCAAATTCAAATATTTATGATTTAATTCAAAAACCCTAAGATGGCCTAGGAAAATGTGCATCACTTTTGGCAGAGGTTCTGAACCAAGACAAAAATGATGGGCATTTTAGAAGGGCATTTCAGGTTCATTGAAAAAGTTTTTAGTAAACCCTAATTGGTTTCAGAGGGGACTGGGGGTTCTGTCATCCCCATTTCAGGTTTCTGATGAAAGAGTAAACATGATGCAACACTCTAATGCATGGCTAGCTAGGGTGTGACAGTTATGTCTGCCTACCGGGCCAGGGTATGCACGCCCATAACCTTCCCTCGTGGGAGGCATCGGTGAGAGCCACAGCAAAGGACCGAATCAAGACCTTCCCATAAGGTATATGTGGTTGCACTGAATTAAAACCCCGATTCAGTGGCACCATGATGTGATCAACATCATATTCAAGTTGAACTTAATCAACTTTAGCTTTGATAAAAACTTTTTATCATCAACATGATATAACTCAAAAGAATCATGCAACTACTCGTCATGCAAAACAAAGAACTCATATTCAAGGATCAAACTTAACAACATATGCATCTTGCAATACTAAGAATCAAACCTCTCTGGTTATAACTCATTTTTATAACCAGCAATATTTTTATTAGTTCTTTATTTAAATAAAACTATCACTAGTAAAATAACTATCATTAATTTCCATAGCAATATTCATAGAGCAAAATATTACTCTACTTAGCCAAACAAGTTCATGCATTCAACCAGTAACTAAAACAGGCATATCAAGCATGGTAAAGTAACTAGAAATTTACCAAAGTTATTTATCAAATTTTAAATGCAAATAATAACTCATATTCAAGTAGAAAATCATAGATATTGAAATAACACCATCCAAATGCTGGTGTGTCTTGCCTTAGTGTAGAGGAGGATATCACCCCTCTTAGTTTGCTTCAAGACAAGCTTCTCCCTCTGAAAAATAATTTAAAACACAAAAACAATTATCAAAACACATTCTGAAAATCACCAGAAATTCTATACAGCAAGAAAAAATCCACCTTTTGGTGTGTTGCTAGAGCTTTCTGTAACAAAGATAATTTAAGAAGAATCAAATCATTTGGACTTATGGTTTAGAAATGGTGGCTGGTCAAAGTTTGGTCAAATTTCTGAATAAATTTGAATTAAACAGAAATTCCTGGGGGGTGACGTCGAAGGCGTATAACAGAAATACGCCTCCACTTGTACCGCTTCGGGCGCGAGTGGTGAGACCGATAGGTGGGTCCCGCGCGTCAGGAGAGAGAGAGAGAGAGAGAGAGAGAGAGAGAGAGAGAGAGACAGCGAGACCAGAGAGAGGCGGGGCTTCGTCGGAGCTCACGCCAGCGACGAGGGGGTTGGGGGCTAAACGAGAGGGATAGGATTGAAGCGGGGCTCGAGGTGCACCTGCCCGTACCCGTGGCTTGGCGAGAGGGGGACGGAGTTGGTCGCACTTGAGCTCGCAAGCTTTGGTGACGGACGGGTTTCACCGGAGAGGATGAAGACGACGGCTAGGGGCGGCTCTGAGGGCTCCACGGGGTCCAGGAAGCACCAGCAGACCCCCAATGCCCCCGCCCAAGCAGCTGCTTGAGCTTGAGAGGCACCGGAGCGTGGCAGCTAGGCTGCAGGGATCGTCGGAGTCCTCTGGTCGTGGCGATGGCTAGAGGACTGCCCGACCAGGCTTCTACTCGTTTACGTGTTCGTGGAGGTGATGTGGAGTGGTGCGTGGTTAGGAATCAAGGAGGGGAGCTCTATATATAGCCGGAGCGAGGGGGGGACATGTCGCCGCTGGAGCTCTCTGGACACGCGGCGAATGGCAACGAGAAGCTCCAACGAGAGGGGGCAAACGCTCAGCATCAATGCAAAAGCTTGCCCACGCTCACGGACGAGCACATGAGGCGGTTGGAGAAGCGGACAAGTGCACGCACGCACTGTGGCCTTTTGGCCACGATGCGCGCATGCTTACTGTGGCGGCTCCGGCATCGGCGAGTGCCAGGGAGCAGTCAAGGGTGATGGGTCGAGGCTGGTGGCACGGTGTGGCAGTCGGGGGCGAGCACTGGATCGAGCATGCACGAAACAGAGAGCAAGGCGCCAGCCAGAGCGCGTCGAGAGGCATGCCAGGCACCGTGTCCACGCGTGGTCACCAGGCTAGCATGGTCAAAACGACACCCAGGAGCGGCCAAACCTTGTCTATGCGCTCAATCATGCAGTGTTTAGTCTAGGGGACTTGATGGATCATGCCCAGGCCGACCAGAATTGACTCCACTAAGCTGACAAGTTTTTGTCCTAAAACTTGGTCACCAAGTTTGACCACCTTCTAGAAGGCCTTTAGGGCTAATCTCCTGGGGTTTAGGGTTTCTTAGGAGGGTGTTTAAGCTCAAGAAAGATCAAGGCTAAAAGCTCAAGGAAAAATTTACTTGCTCTACAAAGTGCATTTCTGGTCTAGAAGTGAAAAGATTTTCTACAGAAAAAATATTGCAAAAAGTGATGCAATATTTTTACATGGGAAGTTGTGCCATGGTTTTAAGAATATTTGGGATTTATCTCATATTTTTCTGAGCAAGAAAAATAGAAGTTGCTTTGGAGCACAAGATTCTGAAGTCAGATTCAGAGAGAGAAATGAATATTTTTCTTTTATGAAAAATATTCATTTGATTATTTTGAGGTTTGATCAAAGGAATAAAGAGGAGAGGTCACTTGGGTGAAAGCCAAGGATATGCCCAAGTGCCAAGTCCATTTGAAGTGATTCAAACTCCAATTCAAATCAAGGCAAAAACCACGATAAAAACAAAGTCCGGAAAGAGAGAGAAGGCAAGTCCGGAAAGAGAGAGAAGAAAAAATCCAGGCTATCACAAAAGTTTTTATTATATCCCTCTTGAATATCTATCACTTTGGGACTAATTTCATATGTTGCTTTTGGTAGCTCAAACAAATTTAAGTGAAGATCATGAGCATAAAAAATTTCTTCTCTCAAATTAATCTAAGTGAAGCAAGAGAGAATTTCTAATAAAAATACTGAAGGACACCGTGCTCAAAAAGATGTAAGTGAAGCACTAGAGCAATTCCATAGCTCATAAAGATTTAAGTGCAGCATAGAGAGCAATTCCAACAGGTCATAGCATAATTTTGGCTCCCTCAACTAAGTGTGTCCACCAAGGATAAATGACTTAAAACACAAAGCAAAACAAGCAAAGACTCATATCATACAAGACACTCCAAGCAAAACTCATAATATGTGACGAATAAAAATATAGCTCGAAGTAAAATACTGATGGTTGTTAGAAGAAAGAGGGGATGCCACTCAGGGGCATCCCCAAGCTTAGTTGCTTGATACTTATTGAATATTATCTTGGGGTGCCTCGGGCATCCCCAAGCTTAGCCTTTTGCTAATCCTTATTCCTACATCCATCACAATCTCACCCAAAACTTTAAAACTTGAATCACACGAAACTCAACAAAACCTTCGTGAGATCCGTTAGTATAAGAAAGAAAATCACTACTTTAAGTACTATTGCAAACCCATTCATATTTTGTTATTGCATTATATCTACTGTATTTTAACTTCTCCATGGCAAACCTCTTCAAAGAAAACCATAGAATCATCAAAACAAGCACCTGGTAGATGTTGGTGATGTCTTCCCGGCAACGGCGCCAGAAATTAGCGAGTTGTCGGGAGAGTATATTGACTTGATCCTCCACGACAACGGTGCCAGAACTTCCTTTTGATGTTTGCTTGAACTACGTCGATATTTCCCCAAAAGGAAGGGATGATGCAGCACAACAACGGTAAGTATTTCCCTTAGTGATGATAGCAAGGTTATTGAATCAATAGGAGAACCATGCAACACCATGTAAACAGCTCCTGCACACAAAGAACAAACACTTGTAACCCAGCGTAAGAGAGGGGTTGTCAATCCCTCATGGGTAAAAGGATAGGTAAAATTGTAGTAGATTGGATAAATAGATCTCGTGGGAACTCAAGATAAAATAAATTACTAAAAAATGTAGCAAGGTATTTTTGTATTTTTGGATTAATAGATCTGAAAATAAAATCAAATAAAAATAGATCTCGAAGGCAAATATAATAAAGAAGAGACCCGGGGCCCGTAGATTTCACTAGTGGCTTCTCTCGAGAAAATAGCATACGGTGGGTGCTAGTTCTTGATATTGCGTTGGTTTTTCCCTTGAAGAGGAAAGGGTGATGCAGCAAACTAGAGTAAGTATTTCCCTCAGTTTGAGAACCAAGGTATCAATCCAGTAGGAGACAACGCACAAGTCACCGGTTACCTGCACAAACAATCAATTAACTAGCACCCAATGCGATAAAGGGGTTGTCAATCCTTCATGGTTACTTGCAAAAGTGAGATGTGATAGAGATAGATAAACGGTAAAGTAAATATTTTTGGTATTTTTGGTTTATAGATCGGAAAGTAAAAGATTGCAAAATAGTAGATCGGAAACTAATATGATGGAAAAGGGACTCAATATAATGGAAAAGAGACCCGGGGGCCTTAGGTTTCACTAGTGGCTTCTCTCAGGGTAGCAAATAACACGGTGGGTGAACAAATAACTGTCGAGCAATTGATAGAAGAGCGCATAATTATGACGATATATAAGTCAATGATCATGAACATAGGCATCACATCTGTGTCAAGTGGGCCGAAACGATTCTGCATCTACTACTAGTACTCCACACATCGACCGACTCCTGCCTGCATCTAGCATAAAGAACAGGGTAACGCATTAAGTAAGATGACATGATATAGAGGAATTAACTCAAGCAATATGATGAACAACCCATCTTTTTACCCTCGATCACAACAACACAATACGTGCCTTGCTTCCCCTACTGTCATTGGGAAGTACACTGCAAGATTGAACCCAAAGCTAAGCACTTCTCCCATTGCAAGAAAAACCAATCTAGTAGGCCAAACTAAACCGATAGTTCGAAGAGACTTGCAAAGATATAAAATCATGCATCTAAGAATTTAGAGAAGAATCAAATAATATTCATAGATAATCTGATCATAAATCCACAATTCATCGAGGAGACCACATAAGAGTATTACATTAAATAGATCTCCAAGAACATCGAGGAGAACATGGTATTGAGAATCAAAGAGGAAGCCATCTAGCTACTAGCTATAGACCCTTAGGTCTGTGGTAAACTACTCATGCTTCATCGGAAGGGTAATGGTGTTGGTGTAGAAGCCCTCCATGATCGAATCCCCCTCCGGCAGGACGCCGGAAATGGCCCCTAGTTGGGATCTCATGGGTACAGAAGGTTGTGGCAGTTGAAAAGTGTTTTTGTTGCTCCCCCTGATGATCTTGGGGTATAAGAGTATATATGGGCGAAAGAATTAGGTCAGGGGCCCACGAGGTAGGGGGCGCGCCCTCCACCCTCATGCCGACTCGTTGCTTCTCCGACTTCATCTCCAAGTCTCCTGGTTTTCTTCTGGTCCAAGAAAGATCATCGCGAAAGTTTTATTCCGTTTGGACTCCGTTTGGTATTCCTTTTCTACGAAACTCTGAAACAGGCAAAAAAAATTGGCACTGGGCAACAGGTTAATAGGTTAGTCCCAAAAATAATATAAAATAGCATATCAATGCATATAAAACATCCAAAACAGATAATATAATAGCATGGAACAATAAAAAATTATAGATACGTTGGAGACGTATCAAGCATCCCCAAGCTTAATTCTTGCTCGTCCTCGAGTGGGTAAATGATAAAAACAGAATTTTTGATGTGGAATGCTACCTAACATATTTATCCATGTAATTCTCTTTATTGTGGTGTCACAACCCTAGCTAGTTCATGCATTAGAGTGACTGGATCATGTTTACCTTGATCAGACACTTGAAAATGGGGATGATAGAACCCCCAGCACCACCTTAATCCAACCAGGGTTTACTAAAATCTTTTTCAATGAACCTGAAATGCCCTTCTAAAATGTTCATCATCTTTGCCTTGGTCTAAAACCTCTGACAAAAATGGTGCACAATTTTCTAGGACATCCTACGGTCACTGGATTAAATCATATGTTAATTGCATTTGGACATTTAAATGCTTTAAAATATTTTAAATGTCCAAATAATCATAAACTAAAATGTTTACTGTTGGATATATTCTATATAGTGGGCATGAGCAGTTTCATGATTTTTGAATGTGCCTAGGTATTTTTAGAAAAGCCACAAACTTGCAGAAAGAAAAGAAAACAGAAATAAAAAGGAAAACAAACTTACCTGGCAAACCCACCACCCGGCCCACCTGGTGGCCCGGCACTGTGCTGGCCCGCACCAGCCAGCTGCTTCTTCCCCACCAGGCAGGTAGGGAGGTGACGCCGGTGCACACGAGCTCGCCACCGTGCCAGCTGCTTGCCGCCCGTGCTGCTGGACGCCTGGACGTCCTCCACGTCGTCGCCCCGACCCCCTGGACACCTCACTCTCCCCCAGTGCCTCTCCCTTGCCATCTCCCACCATGGCCAACGCAGCCGCAGCCGCATCACCGTCGTAGCCACAGCCACCGTCGACTCCACGCCACCACACCGTGTCCAGAATCTTCACCGCCCTCCTCTTCGTTGAGCAGACCGAGCCCCGAGCTACCGCAACAGCCTCGCCCGACCTCGCCATCGCCGGAGATCCCCTTAGCCGTCACGCTCGCTCTAGCTCATCCCCGACCTCGCCGCCTAGCTCGCTGAGATCACCGCGAGCTCCTTCCCCTCCCCATCCTCTCTGTTCTCGCTGCCGTCCCTGCAACGACTGCAACAAGCTTCACCACACGCGCCGCCGCGTGAGCTCGTCGCCGAACGGCCATGCCACCTTGTCCAACAAGCTCACCACACCCTGTAGGCCACGTAGGAGCTGGCCTCGTGCCTCCAGAACCACCACAATGTCGAGTTCGGCCTCTCCCGAACTTCGGCAGCCGCAAAGCTCATCGCCAACGTCGTTTCCGGCATCTTTGAGCTCAACCACCACCACCCCTTGACGCGGCTTGCTCCTAGCTACACGTTGGTGGCCTCCGCCGTCCATTTGGTCGCGGGAGGGCGAATCCCGCACCCTCCGCTGTGTCTGCGCGTCGCCGGCGGCTAAACGCCGGTGAGTCAACCCAGTTTGACCAGGGATTTGACCCCACTGGGTCACTGACATGTGGGCCCTGCCCGTTAGTCAAACCTAGATTAGGGTTAAACTAATCCTAATTATGTTAGTTAACTAACAGTGACATTGACCAGTGGGACCCACTGGTCAGATTTGACCTGGACCGCTCCAGATGACCTGATGATGCAATGCTGACGCAGTAAAGCATTTTCTTGATTTACTCTTATTCAGGAAATTTCAGAAAATAGTGCTAACTTCAAAAATTCATAGAAATTAATCTGTAACTCCAAATGCAAAGTGTTATATATGAAAAATGGTCAGAAAAATCCAATCTATCCATCTGTACTAGTTTCATGCATGTTTAAACAAGTTCACTTGTTGTTTAGTGCAAAAAATAATAAGTCACTATTTAAGATCACAAATGAGTTTGGATTTTGAATCTTTGGTTCAAAATAGCTCAAACCCATCTAGTTGTAGTTGCATTAGCCCAACACACTCATTTTGCCATGTCACATGCATGCATCATATTGTTGCATATTGTTTGGTATTGATTGTGTTACCGCTGCTCTCTGCGGTAGGTTATGTCCCGGTGGAATATCGTGAGTACCCAATCGAAGGACAGTACCAGACTACGGACCTGCCAGGCAAGCAACCACCCATTTGATCATATCGATAAAATCCCATGTTCTGGCTCCTGCTTTCATTTACTGCATTAAGACAACTGTGTTTCAAGCTGATGTGTGCTATGGTAGTTGAACCCATTTCCTCTGCATGACCTGTCATTGCCACAGTAACTAGATGAAACCCACTAGCATATGTAGGAATTGATTGAACCATGTATGTATTTCCTACCTTGCTATGCCTGCTATGCTTAGAGTCATGTCAGGTCTGGCTCATCTGGGTGATGGGATAGAGTGAAATGATCATGTCGGTAATGAGAGTGATGTGTTGAACACGATTTGGTAAAGTTATCGATGAGAGGCCATATAGGAGTACATGGTGGGTTGTTTCATTGGAACCTTCCTTAAGCACTAAGATCTGTATGTGTGAATTAAGATTCAGCTACTACCATGCATTGGGCCCTGAAATATGACCCCACTTGACTTATTAGCCGCCCTTGTCCTCTGTCCAGGAGTTGCAAGTAGTATCTGGTGTTTGTAGTATACCGGAGGCCGTGCGCAGCGCTGACCCTCGGGGTGGGCTGTGGTACGGCAGGTACGTGGTCGGGTATGCTGGGCACCTGTTAGGTGTCTTGGAACCCTGTACACATTTTTCGGGGCCATATGTGGAAACCTCGGCTGGACTCCCTGCGGATGGAACCTGAATAGGCGATAAACCTGGACTAGAGACTTGTGTGGTTAATCAGGTCGTGGTCTACACCCACGTCAGCTTTCGCTTGAAGTCTGCCGAGCACATGTCGTGTGTAGACGCTAAGTGGTGGAAACATGTGTGAGGAAGTACACCCCTGTAGGGTGAACATCATCTATTCGAATAGCCGCGTCCGCGGTAAAGGACTACTTGGTTGCCTATACAGTACATAAAAAAGTAAATGGAAACTACTAAAAGCCTCAAGACAAGTGTGAGTGCCTTGGATGGCCCTTCCGTAGGATGACGGGAGTGGATCCTCGGTATTGTATTGTTGTGGTGTGTACTGGACTCGAGTGCGCAAAACAATTACAAGTTGGAGTCTCGTAAGGTAGTTTAGCCAAGAGTCAAAGCTAGCTTGCTGCAATAACCCCACCATCCCTTTATTGATAATGTGCATGTATGTAGGATCTGATGTAAGTCTTGATGAGTACCTTTGAACTCATGTTTACAATTGCAGAAGATGCTAAACACCTTCTGATGGGTTCTACGTAGAACTTGATGTCGACAAGTAGCCTGAGGCCCAGGTGGTGATCCTGAGCACATGGTGGACCCTTGTAGGATAGATAGGCTTCCTCAAGCCTTTTTACTTTCTAGATGTCTGTACCCAGACATGTTGCTTCCGCTTATGGCTTGTATGCTTGTATGACTTGAATGACGTGTCATGTGATACCTATCTATATGAATGATATGTATGGCTCTCTGGAGCCTTTTAAATAAAGTACTTGAGTTGTAAAGTTTTGTTGTGATGCCATGTTGTATTTGCACATATCGAGCATGTTGTGTGTATGTTTGAAATGCTTGGTATGTGTGGGATCTGACTACCTAGTTGTTTATCCTTGGTAGCCTCTCTTACCGAGAAATGTCTCCTAGTGCTTCCACTGAGCCATGGTAGCTTGCTACTGCTGGCCGGCATGTGTCCTTCTTCGTTCTTGTGTCTGTCCCTTCGGGAAAATGTCACGCGGTGATCCTTTAAGTCCTTGCACTACTAGGAAAAGGCTAATTAGTGGAGCACCTGTTTTTGCCATTAATGGCGCACTACAGGTGCGCCACTATCATCACGCCACTAGTAACTAGTACTAATGGCACACCCCTGGTGTGCCATTAGTATACAAGACAATAGTGGCACACCTGGAAGTGCGCCATTAGTATGTCAAACGGTGTGCCATTACTATTCCTCCCAGGGGGCCATATTTACCTTGTGCTCTGGGTTACTAATGGCGCACTTCTAGTTAATGCGCCACTAGTGTGTTTATTGTAGTGCGCCACTAAAGTGCAGTATGATGCGCCACTAGTATGAATATTAGGAATTTTTTTCTTTTCTGATATTTGCACAGGTTACAAAATATATTACTGCACAGAATATAGACAGCACAACATATAAACAGCAGATTTATCGAATACAATAGAAGATTAGTCTCCGAATACAATTCGTCATATTAGTCTCCGAATTCAAAATACCGAACAAAGTTAGAACATTACAAGTCTTGGGACTGCGAGTAGCGAGTTTGTCTTCACATTACGAGTCAATATCGATCATCTAAACTACCATCACATAGAAGAGAGTTGTGGTCATCACGATGAGCATCATCGTGATGAAACTGGTCTTCATCCGGTTCCTCCAACGCTCCCTCCTCTCTCCCGCTAGATAGCGCGCGTATCTAGCTTCCGCCTCCGCCCTAGTGGTGTACCCTTTGTAACTGTTACCGCTGAAACGGTGAACCTGTCTCCGACACTCCTTCCAGTCGTCATAGACTCCGGGAACCTTACCCTTGTACATGACATCCGATGGCATCTCTATGCACTAGCAATTCACGGACAATACATAAGCAATATATATGTATGCAACAAAAGGATCGGAAGAGAAAAGCAACACATTAATAGCACGATTCATGGTCCTACTAATAAATAGCATCAATTACATATACTTGAACGACTTTTCAAACTAAAGAGACATACAAGTTCATTAAAGTTTAATTACAACATGAGCTAATCGATATTTCAGAACTACATAGCATCACTACTTTCGACTCGACTCAGGGACCGGAGCGTGGATGAAGACGCCGTCTATCGTGATGGTCATGAAATCGCGGTTGTTGTTAGCCTGCATTTGTAGCGTTGTTTCTATCTCACTATTGGACGGTTGATATCTGAGGTAGAACTGCCCCGAGTTACGAAGGACATCTTGATGGATGATTTCCGCAAACTCTAACTGGATGCGAAAGAATTCTTGTCTAATGTCCGCGTCCTAGACTGCCGACAAGCGTGCGGCCCAATCTTTGAGATTATTTGGTAGCAGAAGGTGATTATGGTCCCATACAATTGCCCGCATGTGATGGAGGGCATAGTAGGCATCCTACTGACCGCCAGGCGGCTTCTTGACGCAGGGGAACGTCGTATTGTGGGTGAACACGTGCTTGCCGTACCTACGAATTGGCCTGCTGAAGGTGCCTCTAGATCTGGCGTAGCCGGGGAGAGCTTCATCAAGAACTTTCTTGATATTTGTGTAGTCTTTCTTCGACTGACGGTCCGAGTCGAAATACATGGCCGTGGAATATTTCAGGCTTAAGAGGATGAGTGTGCAATGTGTGTCACTGCACAAAACACGGAATGTTAGAAAAAATGAACGATCGAAATCTAAGAAATCATATGTTATGGGGTGGTGAGGGGATGACTTACTCGGGAAAGTAAGGCACGAGTAAGTTATGCTTATCTGGGTTTGCCAGAATGACGCCTTCGAGGTATGAACTCGCGACTTGCCGGTCCCCAGCGCTGCCCAAGATCTTGGCACGCATGTAGAAGGGGTCGACTATCATGATGTCCGGGGTCTTGTCTCTAATGATCCGCATCTCCATACTCAGCGAAAATAGCCGAATGAAGGTGTAGTGCAGTGGATGAAGGTTAAACATAGCGAAGATGTCATCAAACCGCAGGACGATCATACCCCCGATGGTGCTATCGACAAAGCCCTTGCCTTCTGGCACCTTGGCCACGAAAACCGGGTATGCCATATCATTCTCGGAGAGACGCCGCTTCTCCATAGAAAGAACACTGTCATGCAGACTCCGCATAGCACCGGTTGCAGCATTGAGCAGCTTAGTCGGTAGCATCGGCCTACCCGCCACATGCACCCTCCTCGAGATATCCTTAGGTGAAGGTGGCCCGTCCTGAGCACGGATCATACTCGGTGCCGGCTGGCTCGCACCCTTGTTATTTTTTCTTTTCTGTCCCTTTTTCTTCTGCTGTAATGGGATTGAGTTCTGCTCAGAGACCGCCTTCTTGAGTGTGTTGGGGCTGATAATATTTTGCACCTCGGCTATCTGAGGCTCGGTGAAGGCGGCAGCTGGAGGCGTCTCCTGAGAACTGAACGCCAGACGATGCCTGTTGCAATTGGGTTTCTCCGCGGTACCAGCTAGATCGCGGTCGTCTTTTGCAGGGTTGGGTTCTTGAGAAGGAGGCCCCAAGAATTTGTCTCCGTACCCATGTTCATTGAAGTACTTATCGACATTGGTAAATGTACCGTCGTCGTCATCATCATCGTCCGGATCCTGTGCCATATGCATGTCCGGATCCTGTGCCATATGCATGTCCGGCATGTCCTGTAGCGTTGCGACGGTCTTGCCATGGCTTGGCGCCGGCACGACTGGCGGTGTTGTCTGTGAGGTGGTGTCCCCCGCCCCCAAACGAATCTGGCTCTTTGGCCAAAGCAGGGGCCAACTTAAGCAGGCACTGAGGGTCATCACATCATCTTCGTCGGCCCCAGCGGGTCAAAACAGAGGTAACAAGTCATCGCAGCCCAGCAGCACCTGAACCAGTTGAACCCGGTGGGTGGCATCGGATTACCGTGGAACACGGGGTTGCCTGGTTGAACGATTCTGCCCTTGGCGACATCGATCAACTCGCCGCCCACGAAGTGCAGGAGAGTGCATGGAATGTCGGCGGCGCCCTGCGAAAACATGTAGGGCGTCAGGGATGCCCACAAAGGCAAGGAGATGAAGTCATTGGCCGAGAGGCTTAGTTACCATGATGGCATCGAGCTCGGCTAATGTCGAGGCACCGCCAAGGGCGGGCATGCAAGTGACGGAGGGGCCGCTTGCTGCCGAGGTGCCGGCCAGCCTATTCTTCCCACACCCAGGTGCATTAAGCTCCAATGCCCACGCCAGCGCCGGAGACACCAATACCGCCTCCACCGGAGACACCAATGGCGCCGTCGGCGCGTTGTGCGAGTTGCTGGCCGTGAAGCTGGGAATCGGGGGCGGCCCCTGTTGGCCGCCCGCAATCCACGCCTGCAGCCCAGAAACCAAGGTAGGCTTAATGGCAGTGATCGTCGCTCCCAGTTGGTCTCGCACTTGCTCTTGGACCATCTCCGGAATCCGCGCCACTTGTGCTTTGAGTTCTTGAACCTCGCGCTCCTGGCTTTCTGAGCTGGTCTTTCTCTCCTTTCGCCCACCAGCGTTATAGTATTCCGACCATCTCGTGGACAAGCCTTTCTCGGCCACATGACCAGCAGACAACGGCTTACTGAACTTATCCTTGTTTTTCATTACGTTCAACGCCCTATTTAAAGTGTTGTCCCAAGGGGAGGTTTGAGACGACCCTGCACTATTGCTTTCAGTGTCCCGCGGAAGGAACGTGAACCATTTAGAAATTTGGCTTCATTAATTAGAATGGAACAATTTGGAGCTAATTACATTACGCGGGGGTGTATTCCTTACCAGAACAAGCTCAAGCGCCTTGGTCTTCGGATCCGTGGTAAGCTCCTTTGTTACCGGGTCCGCCTTGTACCAGGCCCGGACATAGTTCCTGGTCTGCTTGTCATGATATTTATCGAAGAGGGGCGGTAGGCCTTGCTCGGCACGCTCCGCGTCCTCCTTGTCCCATATAGGTTCCGCCACTTTGTAACCGCCAGGACTGAGTTTGTGGACCCCTAAGTTCAAGTCCCGCATATCTTTCCCCCACTGACTTGATTCCGCGGTTGCGTTGCTCTCGCACTTGATCTTGAACTCCTTGTAGTCATCTTCGCTGATCGAAGGATTTGTCTCCTTGATCTTCTCATAACTATCACCTCTTAGAATCCTTCTCCTCACCGCGGCTCTCCAAGTAGCCAGGGCCGTGCTCATCTTCGTGACGGCGGCACTTTTCACTTTATTCCCTAAGAGGCGTGTGTTTGCGATGTCACCGGGGAACTTGTATCGTTCGTGCAGCTTTGTGAAGAGGAGGTTGCGCAAATTCCCACGGCCATGATGCCTTAGGTTCTCTGTGTTGATCGAGACAGTGCTCCAGAGAATGCACCCGAGTTGTCCCGAGTACCGACTAACTAATTCTTTGGGCGCCATTGGATGCCCACTGGAGGACACTTCGGTAAATTCCTGCTCGACTGTGCCGAGCACGTTCGGGCGTGGGTCCTTCCCTTGCCTCTTCGCTTGGCTGCCATCTGTGCGTGCGCTGTCATCATCAGTGGTGGCATCCTTAGTGGCACCATCTATGGTGTCATCCCCGACGCCAGTAGGGGTAGTGTAGTCGGGATCGGTGTCTTTCGCGGCGTCCTCATAGCGGTGAGGTTCTTCCTCCATCTCCTAGGACAGCTCCCAGAATTGCTTGCCCGAACTGCTAGCCTCATCGTTGTGGGCCATGTTTCGCTCTAAATTGGAAAAAAGTTTGGTCAAAAAGTTGGTTAATGTCAAGGAACAAGATCTCTAAGTTGACCAAATAACCTAATTCTTGAGGAATGCCGCCAAAAAGTTGGTTATTGTCAAGGAACAATTGAGAGATGTTTGTGATATTGCCTAGGTGTTTTGGGATGGAACTTGTTAGTGTGTTGTTGCTAAGGTCCAAGTCCCTTCCTAACCCCCTTCTTCTTGTCTCCTCTCACTATGTCTCTCACACACATGGCAAGCAAGGGTGTCTGAGTGTGTCAAAAAATACTAAACTAACCAAGGGCTGAAAATTGATCGTCTATTTCAGATTACAGTTTTCTTTCTTGGGGCTTCGGTGTGCGGTACAAAATTGAATTTTGGAAATCTACAGAATGAACAAGCTAAGGGCTGCAAATGCCCGCAAGGCTTCAAGGGTGATGGCATAATGGCTCAGTGTTATTTAAGGGTTGGTTTGTGAGGAATTATCATGGTCTCATCATTTAGGGTTTGTCGACAGGCATCCTAAAAGCTAAGCTTTTATCATTTAGCGTTTGTCGACGCCGAGGCACCCTAAAAGCCTAAGCTTTCATCATTTAGGTTTTTATCGACACCGAGGCACCCTAAAAGCCTAGGTTCATTTAGGGTTTGTCAATGCTGACGCACCCTAAATGCTAAGTTAAGTTTTCATCATTTAGGGTTTATCGGTGCCGAGGCATCCTAGGTTGACTGATATATATGGGTATCTTCTAATAATATACCCTATCAAGTATGGCGCAATAGTTAAAAAAAATAGCCAACAGTGACATGCAAGTGCTAACAGAAAAGGGAAGGAGAATTCTAAGTTGGGTCTAATCACTTGGCTCTATTGCCACCTATGGCAGTTGCATATTAGTTGTGCAAAAAAATTAAGAGCGGGCAGTACTGAATAATATTTAATGGGATACCTCAGAAAGCTAATCTAGTACCTCCATTTAATAGTTTTCAACTAGAAAGTGCGCAAAGTGCAACAAACAGATTATTTCAACCCCCCAAACAATAATGATAACATTCTTTTCCTGAACTATAAACGACTCATGGTTTCGTCTGTCCACACATGAATTCATCATATGTGTTTAATGCAGCAAGAATAAAGGGACACCACATGTCAAAAATCTCGCATCCAAAATTTCACAATTGAGCCTAACGTGACAGTGCATATATAACCAGGCTTATGGTGCATTCTACTTTCTACCCGTCAAAACTGTATTTGTCAGACTTAACTAAGTTAACTGTTATCTGCACACCCTAATCTTTTTATCTGATTAACACAAAATAGACATCTCAACACTTGCATTTGCAAATATAACACCATGAGACACTTCAACTAGGTACTTCTCGAAGGACAAACACCAAGAGACAGTAAACATATCAGCAGGTGATAGAAGATTCAGAACTAGTCCTTAGATTGAGCTTCTGAACTAGTACTGGCAAACCTAGAATAATGGCTCAAATGCTGAACTATTTGAGCTTCTGAACTAGTACGGGCAAACCTAGAATAATGGCTCAAATGCTGAACCTAGAATAGATTATACCATTATTAATAACTATGCATTGCTCATGTTGTAAAAAGGCATAGAAAGAGAACAACTGACATTAGTAATAATTATGAGTTGATATCACACTTCTATATGTATAATACAAGAGGCAGTTGATCCTACTTAATTAAGTACTAAGATACCCCGGCCCATGCATTAATCGCAAGTACCCCATATGTCCTATTTTTTAGCAAAGTCATGCTAAAATTCACGGAAAATTTCAGCATGACCTTTGCTGAAAATAGGACATATGGAGTACCCGAATTTGCCGGAACGGAAGTTAATCGACATTCTGGCAAACTCAAGGGCCTCTCGGGGTACCTGCAAAATCATTATCCCACCCCCGCCCCGCTGCAACCCCACAACACCCCACAATATCATCACGACACGATGGTATTAGACAAAACCCCCCAATATCATCACGACACGATGGTCAGAGACAAAACCCATCAATATATCTTCTAGCCATGAAACCCTACCCTAATTCTCCTTTCTTCCTCTTTTTTCACTTAAACCTGCAAACATGTAGGGAAAGCAATTAATACAAGGCACAAAAATGGCATGCTATGTAGCCTTAATGCTACAGAATATATGAAATACATGCCAGCAATATATATGATATAAACTCCAATAATTTTTGAATCCACTTGTTCTCTGGCTAAGAGGTTGAAGTTGGCACTAATTAGTGCTGAAGTTGGCACTCTTTAAATTCAGAAAAGAAAAGGCACCACATAATATTAATGTACAGGGGAAAACTTAATAGCCACTCCTAATAAATTCTTCCCATGACAATACGACGCTCACTCTCGGTTCGACACATAATATTATTCTCCCGCATTAGCTAAAATGGCTAAAACCGAATGCGATAATCCTAGTGTTCTCTCGTGGTGGTGGTGAGATGCCCATATCATACATTGGTGGGCAACGATGATTAGATTAAACTGTAACCAGGCACATACTTATAGGTATTTGCTAATATGAAAAAGGAGTGGACCTTTGGGTACAAAGGAGTGGACCTGAATGGTGCAAACAAAAAGAAACTGATAAAAAAGATGAGTGTTGTGTTCCAGGGGGTGGAAGAACATGACAGGGCCAGCCAATGATTACTAACAAAAAGACCTGAACGGTGCAAACAAAAAGAAACGGTGCAAACAAAAAGAAACGGTGCAAAGAAAGTGATTATTGCCCATGGAAATGGCACCAAATCCCTCCGGATCGTTAACAAGGGAGGATGCAGACAGGGGACTTCGATCAATCGAGCATCAGCAACACAACAGCATAACCAGATGGAATAGAATCGGGTTGGAAGGGCAACTAGCAAGCAACAGGCAGAGCAGTTGTGTGGCGGCAGCAGAGAGCAGCATCAGCAGCGGGAAAGAGCAACGCCAAGGCAGCAGCAAGCAGCGGCCAAGCAGGGAACATCAACAGCAACACTAGTGCAGTCAGCAGAGCAATAACAACAGCAGGGGTGGCGCGACAATAGTCAGCACGGGCACGCGCGAGCGGCAACAGGCGGAGGAGAACGGGCGAGGGATGGACAGGGGTGCGCAAGCGGATGCGTTCCCAAGGGCAGGAGCAGCAGGGAGGGCGTGCGCCGGGGCGCGGCAGAGGAGCCCGGGGGCACGGGCCGGCTGTGGGGTGAGCGCAAGGTCGACGACAACGGCTTACGGCGACCTATGGAGGCGGATCAAAGGGGGAACGAGTGAGGGACTCACCACGTAGATCGTGGCAGGCTTGGTGAAGGTCGGGGTGGACCGGAGAGACGGTGGCGACCGCGAGATGGCGACGGCTAGAGGAAGAAGAAGGACTCCTCCTCCTAGATCTCCCGCGGCGACTCCGGCGGCGGAGAAGGCGCGGGGGTTGTCGGGTGCGGGGGGTCGTCGGCGGCGGTGGAGAGCGAGAGCGGGCGAGGGGGAACTGGCGAGGGAGGGGGATCGATCTGGCGAGGGAGGGTTAGCGAGGGGGGAAGGTTAGCAATGGCGCACCTCCTAAGGGTGCGCCATAAGTACTTTGATAGCAATGGCGCACCTTCCCCTGGTGCCCCATTACTAACTTTTTTTTGGATTTTTAGTTGCATCTAATATTTTTTATTTGAAAATATCAACAAATTTGTTACTTGAAAATATTTATGAATGTGAAAAAACTATCAACAAATTTGTTATTTGAAAATATCATCAAATTTGTTATTTGAAAATATTTGAAAAAATATCATTAAAATTTGTATACCAATGGCGCACCTTCCCCTGGTGCACCATTAATAACTTTTTTTTGGATTTTTAGTTGCATCTAATATTTTTTTTAGAAAACGATGATCAAATTTGAAAACATTTATGAATGTGAAAAAAATATCATCAAATTTGTTATTTGAAAATATTTATGAATATGAAAAAATATCATCAAATTTGTTATTGAAAATATCATCAATTTTTTTTTTGATTTTTAGTTGCATTCATTTGTGAATTGGTAAAACATTTATGAATATGAAAAAAATATTATCAAATTTGAAAAAATATTCATGAATTCGAGAAGTGCCCATGAAATTTAAAAATATTCATTGGTTCAAAATATATTAACAAATTCAATACTTTTTTGAGTTAGAAATTCAATACCAGAATAAACATAAATAAATATTCATGATGACTAGAACAGAAGAAATATCATTTCAATATGTCGAAATACAATCGAGAAATGATCACTACAATTTAAATACAATCGATCTTAGCTAGCTATATTTTCACAATCTTCTTGCCCTTCTTTTTTGCAAATGGAGTTCTTCTGTTGAACGGACGTCCTTTAGGTATGGTGGTCCTGCTTCTTCTTGTGGTGTATGGCACTTCATCGTCGTCGTCATGTTCCATCTTCGGGTTGCCGTACTTGTCGAAGTCTATCTCATTGGCGACTCCATCCATTCCGATGATCTTCCTTTTTCCTCTCCTCACGACAACACGACTAGGCTTTGACGAGTCAGTAATGAAGAAGCATTGGTCTACTTGGGAAGCCAGTACCCATGGCTCATTTTTTGCGGTGATGATTGCGCCCAAGGTCTTGGATTTGGCTTCGGGTATAACCATGGTGGTGAAATACCAGTCTTCTTTTAGGACGCTCTTGGCCCATCTGACACGGAACATCGTTACCCCGGTTTTCTGATAACCATCGCTCTTCATGTCCATTCCCCCAGTGTAGAATGTGTAGTCGTTGATATCGTACGCCTCATACGTCATCAGGTTGTGCTCGGTGTCGTGGTTCTAAGTCTGACAGTAGAATGGGGGTAGGTATGGAGAGGCAAGATCCTAGCTATGGAGCAGTTGTGGAGACACTGGATGTACGAGTTCAGGCCCTTCTCGGAGGAAGTAATAGCCCTACGTCTCGGAGCCCGGAGGCGGTCAACTGGATTACGTATGTATGGATTACAAGAGTGCGAACCCCTTACACTGAGGAGGGGGGGTGGCTTATATAGTGTCCGCCAGACCCCTCCGGCCCTCAGTTATGCAAGGCTGGGCGTTACTGGTAACGCCCTACATAAAGTGTCCTAAATGCCATAAAGACTACTTAGTTACAGACCGTTCGGATGCAGAGTGACTCTTGATCTCTTGGTGGTCGAGTGAGTCTTCATGGTCGAGTCCTTCGAGTCTGTCGAGTGAAGTCTCTCTTGGTCGACTGGAAGGCAGTTTCTTCTGAGGATGTCCTAGGGAAGGGCACTTAAGACAGGTCTGTGACCCTACCCTAGGTACATGACTCCATCATTAGCCCGCGAATGGATCGAGGTTTTAGTGAGGAAGGAGTTGTTAACATTTCCGACCTACTTTTGTGCCCTGAACATGTCTCATCTTGGACCAATCAATCTTTTTGTTGATGGCAGCAACTTTTCTTTCAGTCGCCTTGATCCATTCCTTTTTATGTCGAGTGAGCTTTTGCACTTAGTAAACTTCCGAGCGACGGATCGCAAGAAGTGTTCCGTCTGACAGGTTGACCTGTTGCTAGCGGATTTTGTGGGATCCGAATTTTGGGAAGCGCGCGAAGCGGGGCGGACCGCGGCGCTCGGATGGGATATGGCATAGACGCCTCGATTCTCGCGCCGCCTTTTTCACCATGTATCAAGCACGCGCGACTGTTTTGGGATGTGATAGGATCATTTGGGCCCACTTGTCATCCACTCGGAAACGTCCTTATAAAATGCGTCGGGCGAGGGTTTTTGGAACAGTACCTCCCCATTTCTCTTTCCGTCCTCTCCACCTCCGCCTGCAGCGCCAGCTCTCGCCCTCGCTCAACCACTCCTCGTGCGCTTCGCCGACAGCAATGGTGAAGGAGAAGATGGCGGCTTTGGAGCGCGCGAAGAAGGCGACGGCGACGAGGAAGGCGAAAGGGAGGGCCACCAGTCGGGGCGGATCCTCGTCAAGGTCCCGCCTGCCGCCTGGATGGGTCCAAGGAGATTGGATCCGCTCGACCATCACCGAGAAGGATCTCACTGAGATGGCCAACGAGGGCCTGATCCCCCACGGGGCAGCGAGGCTCCCGGGGAACGAGTGGCAACCGCAGCCGCAAGAGGGTGAGTGCGTTCTTCTCGCTACTCACGTCGACCGTGGATTTTCCCTGCCTCCGAGTGTTTTCTTCCGTGGTTTCTTGAATTTCTTCGGGGCACAACTCCACCATTTCAACCCAAATTCCATTGCCTACCTTGCTGCCTTTGTGTCCATGTGTGAGAATTTCCTGGGCTGTCGACCACACTGGGGTCTCTTCAAGCACATATTCACTTGTCGCTCACAGACAGTGAAAAAGGCGAGTTCAGATGACGATAGGACTAAGGTTATTCAGATGTGCGGGGGTCTTGGGATTCAGATGAGGAGCAAGAGCACTTTTCCGGCCATGACTCTCCCTGAGTCGGTCAGAGGATGGCAGTCGACTTGGTTCTACTGCCAAGACGAGTCGACGCCGGGGCAGTCGAGTGGTCTCCCTCCGTTTTCCGTGGACCGAGTGAACAAGCCCTCATCTCTGAAAGTGCTCCCTGAGGAGAAAGCCCAAGTAAAAATGCTGATGGAGCGTGTAGTCCAGTTAGTTCGGGAAGAAGTGACAGGCATGGATCTTCTGGAGGTCTTCCTTAGGTGGGGCATCCAGCCACTTCAGTACCGGGGCCACCCAATGTGGCTGTACTATGGAACCGAGGACGAAACTCGGGTCCATCCAGAAGCAGTCGACGATGCCACACTGGAGAGGTGGATGGCCGCGGTCACAGGGAATAAGTACAACCCTCGAGGAGCCAGGAGGATCCCGCCACTCGACCATACCTATACTCCAGACACGGTACACCCACTTTATCTTCACTTGTAGTCTTGCTGTTCTCATTCTGCTTTTGCTACAAATTGGTTGATTGATCTATGTTTTGTTGACTATCAGGCCACCACTGAATTATACTCGATGCCGAATGGAGCTCAGACGCCGACTGAGGAGGGGGAAGGAAGTGGAGGCGAAAGCCAAGAGGAGTGGGATACGGATGCTGCTGATGACGATGATGGTGATGATTCTGATGAGGAGGAAGAATAGGAGGAGGAGGAGGAAGTTGCACCTCCTCGCTCGGAAAGACGCTCGAAGCTCGTCCATGACCCTGCAACCGAGCGTGGCAAGGGGGTCGCAACCGTCGCTCAGTCGACCAAGCGCCCTCGAACCTCTTCTCCGGTGCCGACTGAGAAGGCCCTGAAGCAATCCAGGGTGGCGCCGTCGAAGCCGGCCAAGGTTTTGCCAAAGATGAAGATGGTGATCCCCACTATCTCAGGGTAATGACACTACTTGAGTTTTTCTGTTCCCCATAATCTTATTCTTGCTCGAATTATGAGTCATCCGACTGACTTCTGGAACTGCAGCGCTGCAACTTTAGATACCTCAGCCAGAGCTGACGATCATGAGATGGAAGATGCTGCCACTTCAAAACCTGGTACGACTTTCATAATTCTGTCTTCAGTCGATTGGCTCTTGGTCCCTAATTCTGATTCTTTTCTGTAGCTCCATCTAATGTCGTTATCACCCTTCCCGACGACGACGATGATGAGGAACCACTGAAGCAAAGGAGGAGCAGGAAAGCGTCTGCTGGCAAGGCGACTCGGGACGTGCCAGCACCCGAGACATTGGTCGCGGAGGGGAAGAACATCACTCGACTTACCGTATCTTTTGCGGTGCCGTTGACGAGTGCTCACCCCGCATCGTCAAGTGCTGCACAGCCTTCACTTTTCTAGACCCACTACGTCCCGCAGGACCAAGCCAGCGCTGCGAAAGAGGCAATACGCCAGGCAGGAGTCATGATGGAGCAGGTGAAGGCCATCCGAGAAGCTAGCTAGGCAGCCTATGACGCCAGTTCCGCTCTTCAGAATAATGTTCAGGTCAGTCGGTCACCGCCTATTCTGTTAGGATATGACATCTGAAGGTTCTTCTTTCTGAAATTCTTATTGATTGTCCTACACCCACTAGGTGTGTCGATTGAAATTCTGATTTAGTGGGGGCACGCTGAGTGCACCCACTGGGTGTAGTCCCCAAGGCTATGGTGGACTGCTGGCAGTCGACCATAGTCTTTATATTTTGAATTTTTCCTTCATTCGATTATGCCGAATGGATTTATTGACCGGTGGGGGCACGCTGAGTGCACCCACTGGGTGTAGTCCCCGAGACTGTGGTCGACTGCTGGCAGTTGACTATAGTCTGAAGAATACGTCTCTCTCTTTTTTTTGGTGGTCGACTGGTCGACTCTAACTTAATAGAACTAGTGGGGGCACGCTGAGTGCACCCACTGGGTGTAGTCCCCGAGACTACGGTCGAATGTTTGTATTCGGCTGTAGTCTTAGAAACGTATGATCTTTCCTTCGTCACTTGGAAGTGAATTATCTTTGATATTTTGCCGATTGGTTCTTCGTAGAAATCTTGCGACCTTGCTGCTCGTTACACCGAGTTGGAGAACAAACATATCCAGCTCGAGCTTGATCTGAAGCTGGTCCAGGAGAACTTGGCGAAGGCGAAGGAGGAGACTAAAGGTATGTTTGGTGAGGCTCTCGACGATTGCCTTTGTCCCCCATTTGACTCAAATTCTGACCTTGATGTAACTTTGCAGGCAAAGTGAAGGATGCCCAGAAGAAGAAAGACCTTGAGTTGGATGAAATGCAAAAAACAACTTTGGAGAAGACCAAGCTCGCAGACGAGAAGTTGGCTTTGGTCACCAGGCTTGAAGAAGAGAATACCAGTCTGAAAGCTGCTCTTGATGCTGCCAACAAAGAGGTCAGTCGACTGAAAAATGATAAGATTGCTCTGAATGACAAGGCCAGTGAGCTGGTGGGGAAGAAGAACGATCTGGAGGCTTATCTGGGCGGACTCGCCACGAAGCTATTCCTCATGCTCGAAGGTAATCTTTTGCACCAAATAGGTACTTGAACTGTGACCTTTCCATTCGACTGCTGTCTTGACTCGGTTGTTGTGTTTGCAGAATTTTGCCAGAATTTTGAGGAGGAAACTGATCGACTGGAACAAAACCTGGACCCCATCAACTCTCCGGTGAATGATGAAGTCGTCATGAACGTGCTCCGACTCGAATCTCGTGTTGCTGCCGTCGTTGATTATCTCGCAAGGTTGAAGGTCGCCACTTCCCGCATCGACGCTACGCTCTGGCCCAGGGAGACGCTCCAGAATGACCTCGAGTCCCTGATGACTCGACTGAACACAGTCCCAAGTCGAGTGCAGGAGTGGAAGAAGTCTTCTGCCAGGTGCGGTGCAGACGTTGCTTTATCTCTGGCCCGAGTCCATTGCAAGGATGCACGAGAGGACAAGCTAGCGGCTCTTCGGGTGGCTAACACCAAGAAGCACGATTTCCGGTCTTTCATGGAGACTTTCATCGCCGCTGCCACTCGGATTGCTGATGGAATCGACCTTGACGAGTTTGTGGCACCTTCCAGCCCTCCACAGGAGGGGTAAAAGACTTCTTGAGCTCGACACTTTAAATTTGCCTCGATATGCCGAGTGATTTTTGTAACCGACAAACCTTAACAGGCTTAGCGCCTGAGCACTTCCGGTTCCGTTAGGTGTTTATCCGAATTTGGATTCGACGTTTGAATATGCTTGCATTTGGTTTGAGATGTCTCTTGCAGGTTAAAGCGAGGTGCTTATTGCAATCGACTCGTTCCACAATTCACTTAGGCAGGCACTGGGCTGCAGCTAAGCCTCCGAGTGGGAGGTTTGCTCTCCACTCGGTAGGATTTTCAAAACTTAGGCGAGCACGGGGCTGCAGCTAAGCCCCCGAGTGGGAGGTTTGCTCTCCACTTGGTAGGATTTACAAAACTTAGGCGAGCACGAGGCTGCAGCTAAGCCCCCGAGTGGGAGGTTTGCTCTCCACTCGGTAGGATTTTCAAAACTTAGGCGAGCACGGGGCTGCAGCTAAGCCCCCGAGTGGGAGGTCTGCTCTCCACTCGGTAGGATTTTCAAAACTTAGGCGAGCACGGGGCTGCAGCTAAGCCCCCGAGTGGTAGGTTTGCTCTCCACTCGGTAGGATTTTCAAAACTTAGGCGAGCACGGGGCTGCAGCTAAGCCCCCGAGTGGGAGGTCTGCTCTCCACTCGGTAGGATTTTCAAAACTTAGGCGAGCACGGGGCTGCATCTAAGCCCCCGAGTGGGAGGTATGCTCTCCACTCGGTAGGATTTTAAGGTGTTCTTCTTATGGAAGGCACATTGTACTTGTGGCGTAGCTCGGAGGAGAGAGTAGCAGTCGACCTGCACCTCGTCCTTCTTGCGAGCGCACGTTGTACTTGTGGCGTAGCTCGGAGGAGTGGGTAGCAGTCGACCTGCACCTCGTCCACCTTGCGAGCGCACATTGTACTTGTGGCGTAGCTCGGAGGAGTGGGTAGCAGTCCACCTGCACCTCGTCCACCTTGCGAGCGCACATTGTACTTGTGGCGTAGCTCGGAGCAGAGGGTAGTAGTCGACCT
>NC_041385.1:709498433-709537989 GCF_002162155.2 Triticum dicoccoides
AAGGAGAGGGTAGCAGTCGACCTGCACCTCGTCCTCCTTGCGAGCGCATGTTGTACTTGTGGCGTAGCTCGGAGGAGAGGGTAGCAGTCGACCTGCACCTCGTCCTCCTTGCGAGCGCACATTGTACTTGTGGCGTAGCTCGGAGGAGTGGGTAGCAGTCGACCTGCACCTCGTCCTCCTTGCGAGCGCACATTGTACTTGTGGCGTAGCTCGGAGGAGAGGGTAGCATTCGACCTATACCTCGTCCTCCTTGCGAGCGCACATTGTATCTGTCCTTAGGCGAGTACTTAGACTGCAGCTAAGCCTCCGAGTGGGAGACTGGCTCACCACTCGGTAGGATGTTATTAAAACTTAGGCGAGTACTTGAACTGCAGCTAAGCCTCCGAGTGGAAGACTGGCTCACCACTCAGTAGGATTTTATTAAAACTTAGGCGAGTACTTGGACTGCAGCTAAGCCTCCAAGTGGAAGACTGGCTCACCACTCGGTTGGATTTTATTAAAACTTAGGCGAGTACTTGGACTGCAGCTAAGCCTCCGAGTGGGAGACCGGCTCGCCACTCGGTAAGGATTTTTTTCACAAACTTAGGCGAAACGGATTCGCAGCTAAGCCACCCACTGGGGGAATTTTACTGAATAAAGAAAAGTGAAAAAAAGATCATCGGGGAAATTATGACACTACTATCTTTCAAAATATGAACTACAGAAGTACTTTTATTACAACTCATCCGAGTGAATACTTAAGTGTAAAAGTGACGGAGTAACTCCGCGTTCCAAGCTCGGGGCTCGTCGATGTTGTGCTTGACGTTGTAGAGACGGTATTCCCCGTTGTGGAGAACCTTGGTAACGATGAAGGGTCCTTCCCAAGAAGGAGCAAGCTTGTGTGGTTTCTGCTGATCCACTCGGAGAACCAAATCTCCTTCCTGGAAGGCTTGACTCTTCACATTTCTGGCGTGGAAGCGACGCAAGTCCTGTTGGTAGATGGTCGATCGGATCAAGGACATCTCCCTTTCTTCTTCTAAAAGGTTGACTGCGTCTTGCCGTGCTTGTTCCGCTTCAGCTTCATTGTAGAGCTCGACTCGAGGAGCATTGTGGAGCAGATCGCTCGGCAAGACCGCTTCAGCTCCATAGACCAAGAAGAATGGAGTTCTTCCAGTCGACCGGTTAGGCGTGGTCCTTAGACCCCAAAGCACCGAGGGAAGTTCGTCGACCCATGCTCCAGCCGCATGTTTGAGGTCACGCATTAGTCGGGGTTTCAAACCTTTGAGGATCAAGCCATTGGCTCGCTCTGCTTGTCCATTCGACTGAGGATGGGCGACTGAAGCGTAGTCGACTCGTGTGCCTTGAGATGTGCAGAACGCTCTGAATTCCTCCAAATCGAAGTTCGATCCATTGTCAGTGATGATGCTGTGTGGGACTCCATATCTGAATATCAATTCTCTGATGAAGCTGACAGCAGTACCGGCGTCAAGGTTCTTGATGGGTTTAGCCTCAATCCACTTGGTGAACTTGTTGACTGCTACCAGTACATGTGTGAAACCGCTTCGACCCGTCCTCAAGGGACCTACCATGTCCAATCCCCATACTGCGAATGGCCAGACGAGTGGTATGGTCTTCAGAGCTGACGCAGGCTTGTGTGACATGTTGGAGTAAAACTGACATCCCTCGCACTTGTCCACTATCTCCTTTGCCATCTCATTCGCCCTTGGCCAGTAGAATCCGGCTCGGTATGCTTTGGCCACAATGGTCCGAGAGGACGCATGATGGCCACAGGTCCCCGAGTGGATATCATCAAGGATTATCCGACCTTCTTCTGGCGTTATGCACTTCTGACCGACTCCGGTCGCGCTCTCTCTGTATAGCTGCCCTTTGATCACAGTAAAGGCTTTGGATCGGCGGACGATCTGTCAAGCCTCTTCTTCGTCCTCTGGGAGCTCTTTTCTTATGATATATGCGATGTACGGTATTGTCCAATCGGGAGTGATCACTAAAGCCTCCATGATCAAGTCGACCATTGCTGGAACTTCAACCTCAGTCGGATCTGTGGCACTCTTGGGCTGCGGAACTTCTTTGGTAAAAGGATCTTCTTTGACTGATGGAGTATGAATATGCTCCAAGAACACACCACTGGGGATGGCTTCTCTCTTGGAACCTATCTTTGCTAAGTCATCAGCCGCTTGATTTTTCAGTCGGGGTATATGATGGAGCTCTAACCCCTCAAACTTCTTCTCAAGCTTCCTCACTGCATTGCAGTATCCAGTCATGGCTGGGCTTCTAACGTCCCACTCCTTCATCACTTGGTTGACCACCAAATCTGAGTCGCCATAAACCATAAGCCGACGGACGCCGAGTGAAATGGCCATGCGCAACCCATACAGAAGGGCCTCGTATTCAGCCTCATTGTTGGAGGAATCAAAGTGAATCTGGAGCACATATCTGAGCTTATCTCCTCTGGGGGAAACCAAGACTACCCCAGCACCGGAACCATTTGACATTTTAGAGCCATCAAAAAACATGGTCCAATGCTCCGAGTGAACTTGAGTCGGCTGCTGCTGTTCGATCCACTCGGCAAGGAAATCTGCTATTGCTTGGGACTTAATGGCTTTCTTTGTCTCAAACTTGATATCAAGGGGAAGGAGTTCAATCGCCCATTTCGCCACTCGACCAGTTGCATCTCTGTTGTGCAGAATCTCTGAAAGTGGAGCGTCGCTGACGACTGTAATGGAATGATCAGAGAAATAATGAGCAACCTTCTTTGTGGTCATGTAGATTCCATACACAAGCTTCTGATAATGAGGATATCTTTGCTTTGATGGAGTCAAAACTTCAGAGAGATAATATACTGGGCGCTGAACTTTGAAGGCTTTCCCTTCTTCTTCCCGCTCGACTGTAAGTACTGTACTAACGACTTGTCCTGTGGCTGCGATATAAAGCAACAAAGGCTCTTTGCTGATTGGAGCAGCAAGCACCGGCTGGGTGGAGAGCAGAGCTTTTAGCTCGGCAAACGCTGCATCAGCTTCTCGAGTCCACTCAAACTTGTCTGCCTTCTTCATCAGTCGATAAAGAGGCAATGCCTTTTCACCAAGGCGAGAGATGAATCGACTTAACGCGGCCAAGCATCCAGTAAGTTTCTGGACGTCGTGCACTCGCACAGGGCGTTTCATTCGGAGTATAGTGCCAACTTTTTCTGGGTTAGCGTCGATTCCTCGTTCGGAAACGAGAAAACCGAGTAACTTTTCACCTGCAACTCCGAATATGCACTTTAACGGATTGAGCTTGATATCATACCTCCTGAGATTGGCAAATGTTTCAGCTAAGTCAGTCAATAGGTCAGAACCCTTTCGTGACTTGACCACAATATCATCCATGTACGCTTCCACGTTCCGACTGATTTGAGTGAGCAAACACTTCTGAATCATCCTCATGAACGTGGCTCCGGCATTCTTGAGGCCGAATGGCATAGTGATATAGCATAAGCACCCGAATGGGGTGATGAAAGCTGTTTTGATCTCATCTGGTCCATACAGACGGATATGATGGTATCCGGAATAGGCATCTAGAAAAGACAATCTCTCAGACCCCACGGTCGAGTCGACAATTTGATTGATGCGAGGGAGAGGAAAATGATCTTTCGGGCAGGCCCGATTGATGTGCTTGAAATCAATGCACATGCGGAGTGAGTTGTCTTTCTTGGGAACCATGACAACATTGGCGAGCCACTCGGAGTGGTATATCTCTCGGATAAATCCTGCCGCCAATAGTCGAGCCACCTCTTTGCCAATGGCCTTCCTCTTCTGGACGGTGGACCGCCGAAGATGTTCTTTGACTGGTTTTGCTGCCGAGTCGACTCTAAGGCGATGCTCAGCCAGTCCCCTGGGAACACCCGGCATGTCAGCAGGCTTCCATGCAAAGATGTCCCAGTTCTCACGGAGGAACTGGATGAGCGCTTCTTCCTATTTAGGGTCGAGCGTTGTGGAGATATGGGTCGGAGCTGCATCGGGGTCGGTTTGGTGAATGTGAACAGGCTTCGTCTCACCGGACGACTGAAAAGCTGACTCTGTGGCAGGATTCTTAGCTCGCAACAAATCGCTTGATCAGCATTTTGCTTATATCCTTCTAGCTCGACCGTTGTCACCTGGGAGTCGGCAATCTTTGAGCCTTTCTGGAAACACTCTTCTGCCTTTTTGCGATCACCAGTGATAGTGATCATGCCTTTGGGGCCGGGCATCTTCAATTTGAGGTACACGTAACATGGTCGAGCCATGAACCGTGCGTAAGCTGGTCTCCCCAAAATAGCGTGGTAAGCGCTCTGAAAATCCACGACTTCAAACGTCAGCCTTTCTTTGCGGAAATGCTTCGAGTCACCAAACACCATGTCTAGAGTTATTTGGCCGAGTGACTCAGCTTTCTTTCCAGCTATAACTCCATGAAAACTCATGTTGTTGTTGCTCAGTCGGGACATCGGAATGCCCATTCCTTTCAGCGTGTCTGGATACAATAAGTTCAGTCCGCTACCACCATCCATTAGCACCTTCGTCAGTTGACTGCCTTCGACGATCGGGTCAACCACCAAAGCTTGCCTCCCAGGGGTGGCTATATGAGTCGCGTGATCTGACTGGTCGAATGTAATGGGAGTTTGGGACCATCTCAGATAACTAGGTGTCGCCGGGGCGACCATGTTCACCTCACGGTTGATAACCTTCAGTCGGCTCTTGCTTTCCACATCAGCAAAAATCATCAAAGTGTAGTTAACATGAGGATATCCTGTCTCACTGTCCTCCTTGTCTTCGGCATTGTCCGACTCCTTTTCCTTTTCCTTGGGCTGTTTACCTTGGAACTCTTGGATCAGGAGCCGGCACTGGCGAGTGGTATGCTTCGGGTAAATGAAATTACCCTCTTCGTCTTTCTTCGTGTGGATGTGACACGGCAGATCCATCACGTCATTTCCTTCTTTATCCTTCACCTTCTTGGGGTTCCAGGATCCTTTGGGTTTTCCCTTGAACTTGCCCTGAGTCACGGCCAAAGCCTCCCCAGGAGCCGCTGGTTCGGCATTCCGCTTCTGTTTCCGACTGGAGTTTCCTTTCTCCGACTGACTCGGCTTGTACTTGCCGCTTCGGAGTCGGTCCTCCTCTTCACCATTGGCGTACTTGGTGGCAATTTCCATCATTCGACTCAGGGTCATATCTCCGGTCCGCCCAAACTTCAAACTTAACTCTCTGTTCTTGACACCAGCCTTGAAAGCACAGACTTCCTGATGATCAAACACGTTCTCCACGGTATGATGCAAAGTAATCCACCTCTGAATGTACTCTCTTAAGGTTTCATTCGACTTCTGCATGCAGACTTGCAGCTCTGTCAGCCCAGCTGGCCGCTTGCAGGTTCCCTCAAATGTCCTGACGAACACTCGGGAAAGATCTTCCCAAGTGTAAATGCTGCTTGGGGTTAACTGATTCAACCACGCCCTGGCCGAACCTTCCAACATGAGTGGCAAATGCTTCATGGCCACCTCGTCATTCCCGCCGCCGATCTGTACTGCCACTCGGTAGTCCTCAAGCCAGGTTTCAGGCTTAGACTCACCGGTGAACTTGCTTACTCCAGTCGCCAACCTGAAGTTGGGGGGAATCACCGCGGCTCTGATAGCCCTGCTGAAACATTCCGGACCTGAAACATGCACTCGGCTGCTAGTGGGCGCATCTCTGTCGTGGCCACCTCGATGAGCCCTGTTCCGATCGACCAAGCCTTGCACGATGATGGATCGTGCATCGAAGCCTGGTTCCCGGGGGTTGACCGGAGCTCTTCGACCCACACTGAGTTGACGCCTGTCATCTTGCTGCCGAGGAGCGTAAGACCCACCTCTCGGAGGAGGAGTGGGCACTCGACGCCTATCATCACGATCATATCGGTCACCATATTGGTCTCGTCGATTCTCGCGTCCTTCACGCCGTGGAGGCGATCTAGGGCTATGAGCCGACTGAGCCGTATTCACAGCGACGGATCGACTGTGAATCCTGTTGCGTGACTGTGACACGGCTGAATTTTGATCTCCTGCTGCTCAGAGCAAATCTCTAATCTGCATCAGACCTCTGCTAGCCTCCGACTGAGAGGGCTGAATTGACTCTGCTATACGGGTTGCAGCTGCTAAATTCTGAATCGGGGTTCGATATACCTGAGTCGGCGGGAAGAGTTGACGTCGACTGGAGTCGGGTACTCGTTGTCGCGCGCGCTCGTTGAGTGCTCGCTGGAGATTCTCCAGACGAGCGCGTTCAGCCAAGTTGGCCAAACGCGCCTCTTCCAAGGCACGAGCCTCGGGGGTTTCTCCTGCGATAGGAGTATGCAAGGCATCCATGTTCCTGCGGCGAAGTTCTTCCCTTTGCAGGGAGTTAAGTGGCTCGGGTTGATATTCCTCATGGACATGAGCGGGGTTACCTCCACCGTCCGCTTCGTCGTCACGGGGGAAGCCGGGAGGGCTGCGAGGTCCATTGACCATCAATACCTCCGCCGCTGGATCACTGCTATCGCACTCGGATGCAGTCTCTACGGAGCCCGTCGACAGATCGAACAGGCCGTAGAGGGATTCGTCGGGCTCGATTGCCGCGACTTGTGTGGTGGCCGTCTGGCAAGCCACAGCGTGCCTCACCCACCGCTGGAGCCTCGACCGACCAGAGCGCTTGCGCTGGCGGGAGACAGGGAGGGAGGACGACAGGGGAGTCGATCGATATGGAGTCGACGGTTGCCGCAGCAGAACACCGCGGACACATGCGCGAAAATGTGTCGCACCGCGGGCGGGGAGCGTGTCGATGTCGAGTGGAGCCTCCTGGAGCCAAGAGGAGTCGTCGGCGATGAAGGTGAGCGTGCCGAGACGGATCTCACGGCCCTCAAACAAAACTCCACCAGAAACCATGATGAAAACAATCGGAACAATTGCAACTTCTCCAAAAATCGCTAAGACACCAGCCCAACGGTGGGGGCCAACTGTCGTGGTTCTAAGTCTGACAGTAGAATGGGGGTAGCTATGGAGATGCAAGATCCTAGCTATGGAGCAGTTGTGGAGACACTGGATGTACGAGTTCAGGCCCTTCTCGGAGGAAGTAATAGCCCTACGTCTCGGAGCCCGGAGGCGGTCGACTGGATTACGTATGTATGGATTACAAGAGTGCGAACCCCTTACACTGAGGAGGGGGGGTGGCTTATATAGTGTCCGCCAGACCCCTCCAGCCCTCAGTTATGCAGGGCTTAAAGTACATTAAGGCTGGGCATTACTGGTAACACCCTACATAAAGTGTCCTAAATGCCATAAAGACTACTTAATTACAGACTGTTCGGATGCAGAGTGACTCTTGATCTCCTGGTGGTCGAGTGAGTCTTCATGGTCGAGTCCTTCGAGTCTGTCGAGTGAAGTCTCTCTTGGTCGACTGGAAGGCAGTTTCTTCTGAGGATGTCCTAGGGAAGGGTACTTAAGACAGGTCTATGACCCTACCCTAGGTACATGACTCCATCACTCGGCGCCCTGTGACAAGGTGAATATGAGTTGTTCTTCCGCGGCAGAATCCTCATGTAAAGGGTACAATAGAAGCTTCTCCTTGAAACAACGCGTGAAACATGAGTTGTGCTCTTTGATTATATCTCCATCTATCCTCTGTTGGCCTCAGTCATTGTACGTCTTCTCAATAAAGGTTTTGTGCTCTACCACTCAAGGATCGACCATGTCTATGTGTTGTAGCGCGACTAGGTTTGCACTTTCAAAGTCGGCGAGTCGACCCTCGAAGTCGACATGCATTTCGCGGTGACCCTCACGGTGACCCCATCCAGCAAGCCTGCCGAGGTGCCTGTTGACGGGCAGACCAACGGGGTTCTCGATGCCTATATAATTCGTGCAGTAGGAGATGCACTCTTTGGTCAGAAAGACCCTGGCTATACTTCACTCTGGACATGGCATGTTGCGAACGTATCCTTTGATGACACCATTCATCCTTTCGAACGGCATCATGCTGTGCAGGAACATCGGCCCGAGTTGGATGATATCCTCCATGATATGGACCAGCAAATGCACCATAACGTCAAAGAATGTGGGTGGGAAGTACATCTCAAGCTCGCATAGTATCACCACGATCTCTTCTTGTAGCCTTCTGAGTTGCCTCACGCCAACCGACTTCCGAGAGACGACGTCGAAAAAGTTGCATAGGCCAAAAAGCGTTTCACGGACGTGCGCGTCCATGATCCCACGTATTGCAACTAGAAGTATCTGCGTCATCGGCACGTGACAGTCATGAGACTTCATCCTGCTGAACTTCTGCTTCCCTGAGTCTAGGTATCTGCTTATCTTCCCCGCGTAACCGTAAGGAAGTTTTACTCCTATGAGGCAAGTGAAAAACTGCTCGATCTCCTCCTGACTTAGAGTGAAGCACGCGGGAGGGAAGTCATTTCCAATCTTCTTGGCCTTTTTGCCTTTGCGAAGACTTTCCGTGTCCTTCGCCTCATCATTATTAGCGTGAAGCTCCTCCTTGATGCCCATTGATTTCAAGTCTGCCCTTGCTTTCGGCCCATCTTTGGTCCCCTCTAGCATGTTGAGCAAGGTACCAACCAGACTCTCGCACACGTTCTTCGTGATATGCATGACATCAAGGCTGTGAGGCACACGGAGGATCTTCTAGTACGGCAAGTCCTAGAAAACAGACCTCGTTTTCCATACCATCAACAGCGGCTCTGGCGCCTTTCGCTTCTTTCCCGGCTCTGGGCACTCTTTCCAATTTTTAAACAGCTCGTCTATTTCCTCGCCGATCCTCGTACGCGGGCATCTTCGGGGTTCGGTTTCACCATCGAACAGATCCTTGCGTTTTCTCCATGAGTCATCGTCATGAAGCCACCTTCGATGTCCCATGAACACGGTTTTCAAAGACCCAGGATCTCTATCTAGCTGGTGATACGTTGTGTCATCCATGCACACGATGCATCTAGAAAATCCATGGACCACCTACCCCGCGACATATTCGTAACCGAGATAGTCGTGCACCGTCGTGAGCAGTGCGGCTCTCATAGGGAAATATTCTTTCTCTGTGGCGTCCCACGTATTGGCTGGCATTTTCCACAGCATGTCTAGCTCCTCTTTCAGCAGCCCCAGATACAGATTGATGTCGTGCCCTGGTTGTTTCAGCCCTTCAATTAGCATACTCATGTGAATGTACTTCCGCTTCATGCACAACCAGGGGAGAAGGTTGTACATCCACACAAACACAGGCCAGGTGCTATGCGTGCTTCTCTGGCTGCCAAATGGATTGACTCCATCGGTGCTCACGCCCAACATGATGTTCCTTGGATCGTCCCCAAATTGTGCGTGTTCGAAGTTCAACGCTTGCCACTGGCTCGCATCCTTAGGGTGACTCAGCATCTTGTCTTTTTTATTTATCTCCGTATCATTTCCGTCATCTTCTCGCTTCTTCTCCTCCCTATCCGCGTGCCAATGCAGGAGCTTTTCTACTTAGGGTCCGCGAAATACCGCTGCAGACGAGGAGTGATCGGAAAGTACCACACCACTTTTCGAGGAGATTTCTTCCTCTTCTTGTATTGAGTGACGCCGCACACCGGACATATGGTAGACTCCGCGTGCTCGTCCCAATAAATGATGCAATCGTTCTGCACACATGGTATTTCACATGCTGTAAATCCAGAGGACACACGATTTTCTTCGCCTCGTCGAAACTGGTCAGGCACTTGTTCCCCTTGGGAAGACGTTCGTGCCAGAATGACATGTTCTCGTTGCAGCATGCGTCAGTCATTTTGTGTTTTATCTTCATCTCCAGAGCCACGAGCGTTACTTTCAGGCGGGTATCCTCGGGCCTGCATCCTTCATACAATGGAGTAACCGCATCTATCTCCAGTTAATCCAGCTTGGCTTTCTCTCGAGTGACAGCTCTTGCGTTATCTGTCTGCTTGAGAAGCATCTCTTGAATATGAGGGTCCTGCACCCAGCCCATCGATGGTCCATCGTCGTCTGCTCCGACATCTTCATCTTCATGATCATGCACTTCGTCTGCTCCGACATCTTCCACATCATCATGTCCGGCATCTTCTACATGATGACTGTGTGCTACATCTACTTCGTGATCATGTCTTGGAGATTCTTCGTCTTCTCGCCTGCCCTCACTGCGGTTGTCTTGCTGCCCTTCCTCATTTCTTACCCGGCCGCCATGGACGACTTCATAATCATCTTCATCACCTTGCCATTGATAGCCATCCATGAAACCACACAAGAGCACGTGGTCCCGCACCTGTACGGAATCCGGGTCCATAAGGCTCTTCAGCTTGCATCTTCGACGTGGACATCTTATCTCTGTCTCGTTCTTTTGAAGCATCTCGGCCTTCGTGGAGCTCAAAAACCTATTCACAATGCCTTCGGTCATCGTGCGGACCATGGTCGCCTGCGGGGTAGAGCAAAACGATATTTTAGAACCAAGAAAAAATTTGGCATGACTTTGCCTAAAAATAGGACCAGAAAGAATGCATAGTGCCAACGTCAGGACCCCGACTCAATGCCACATCGATCTAGCATGTAACACCTCATATCACTTTGCGGCCTCACGCACGCTAACAGGACTCCGGTATTCATCGCGTGACATTTCCCCGAAGGGACAGACACAGGAACGAAGAAGGACACATGCCGGCCAGCCTAAGTGTTCCGGAGCAGTAGCAAGCTACCATGGCTCGGTGGAAACACTAGGAGACATTTCCCGGTAAGAGAGGCTACCAAGGATAAACAACTAGGTTGTCAGAACCCACACATACCAAGCATTTCAATAACATACACACAATATGCTCGATATGTGCAAATACAACATGGCATCACAACATGACTCTACAGCTCAAGTATTTAATCAATAGGCTCCGAAGAGCGAGATATTACAATCATGGGTCTCATGACCCAACAATCAGAGCATACAAGTCAAAGCACATGCGGAAGCTATGATGTCTGAGTACAGACATCTACAAATGAAAAAGGCTGAGAAGCCTGACTATCTACCAGATCCTGTCGAGGGCACAAGATCGTAGCTGAGGTAACAAGCTAAACGTCGAAGTCCAAGCGGAACTACTAGTGAGACTGAAGTCTCTCTGCAAAAACATAAAATAGGCAAACGTGAGTACAAATGTACCCAGCAAGACTTACATCAGAACTAACTACATATGCTTCATTATCAACAAAGGGATGGTGGAGTTTGACTGCAGCAAGCCAGCTTTGACACGGTGGCTATCCTGAACTACGACTGCAAGTAACTCTTTTGAGGTGGCGCGCACGAGTCCACATATTCACCATATCAATACACCACTATGGATCCGCTCCCGTCTCCCTACGAGAACGCCATCCATAGCACTCACGCTTATCTTGCGTATTTTAGAGTATCCACTTTCACTTGTCTATGAACTATGCAAGGGGTCCAAGTTTCCATATCCGAGGAATCCGGCTATTCGAATAGATAATGATAACCCTGCAGGGGTGTACTTCTTCACACACGCTTTCGCCACTTATCGCCCTGTACACGTCATGTACCTCGGCAACCTTCAAGCGGAAGCCGGGCGAGGGAGTCGGCCACGACCTGACTAACCGAACAAGTCTCTAGTCCAGGTTTATCGCCTATTCGGGTTCCATCCGCAAGGAGATCCGGCCGGGGTGTCGCTCACGGCCCCAAACGATGTGTGCAGGGTTCCCAAGCCCACCTCGACGGGTGGATGTACGCTTGGTACACCGTGCCACTGTGCCTAGTCTGTCCCAAGCCCACCTGTACCGGGTGCCACTTGGTAGACTACTAACACTACCTACAAACACCAGAAACTAGTTGCAACTCCTGGACAGAGATCATGTTGATTAAAAAGTCGAGAGGGGTCGAGTTACCGGAACCCAATGTGTGGTAGTAACTGTTCATGGATCACAAACACAGAACTCAGTTCCTGAGGACGGCTGCAATGAGACAACCCACCATGTACTCCTACATGGCCTCTCACCGCTACCTTTACCAAATCGTGTTCACACACTTAGCTCTCAACGGTAGGACATGTTCACACACCTCTGATTCATCCCCGATGAATCAGACCTGACTCAACTCTAAGCAGTAGCAGGCATGACAAACAAGCAAGAATGAGTAGGCACAACAGGGCTCAAACAACTCCTACTCATGCTAGTGGGTTTCATCTATTTACTGTGGCAATGACAGGTCATGCAGAGGATAAAGGGGTTCAACTACCGCAGCAAGTAACAGATGAATCGTTGTTGTCCTAATGCAGTAAAAGAGAGCAGGAGCGAGAGAGTGGGATTTTATCGGAATGAACAAGGGGGTTTTGCTTGCCTGGCACTTCTGAAGATAATATAGCTCTTCATCGGTGTCATCGATCACATCGTCGGTATCACGTCTACCGGGAGGGAACAGATACCGGCAACAAAGAAGAAATACAATCAATGCAATGCACAAAATGATGCATGCTCATGACATGGCAATATGAATGTGTTTTGAGCTAATGCAACTAGCAACAGATTAAATGAAGTTGGTTTGAATACAAGATTCAAATTCAAACTCCATATATGATTATTTAAATGCCCTTTATTTGTTTTGTCCAAAACAGAGGACAAACATTGTTCAAACATGCATGAAAATGGTACAGATGGATTCCTTGAATTTTTCTGATAATTTTTCATATATAAATTATTTCATTTGGAGTTACGGTTGAATTTCTATGAATTTTGAAGTTCAAATCATTTTCTGGATTTTCTGGTTATTTAGAATTAAACAAAATCCAGTAAATGATTTACTGTGTCAGCATGACATCACGCCGACGTCAGCGGGTCAACAGGGCGGTCCAGGTCAAACCTGACCAGTGGGGTCCACTGGTCAGTGACACAGTGCTGACTAGTGTCGTTGACAGGTGGGGCCAGGTCAACGGCCACGTCAGCAGAGTCAATGCTGACGGGTGGGTCCCACTGCTTATGAACTAATCTAAACAGAAAATAAAACTAACCTAAACAGGTACAAGGGCCCACATGGCAGTGGCTTTAGGGGGGGTTAGTTAGTGCGTCATTAGCGCTAATGGTGGTGCCACATCAGCGTCGCCGAATTAAGCACCGGCGACCACATCTCGCGGCGGAGGCTCGCCGGAGTTGCTCGGGCTCGCGCTACAGGCGGCGGTTTGCGACGCGGTTGGGTCCTACGGAGAGCTGGGGCTCGTGCGCATCCAGCGTGGCAGTGAGAGGGCGCGAGGTGGTCCATAGCAGCGGCAGCGGCGAGCTGGGCGGCGGCCGGAGCCCGGGTGTCGACGGAATCGACGACACGGCGCGCGGGAGGACCAGCGGTTTGCACCTACATGATCTACGAGATCTCACGAACCCAACGGAGGCACGCACGTGACCATTTGGTCACCGGAGCCTCGTCGGCGATAACCTCGTGCGGCGGCGGCATACGGGACTCGCGGTCATCGGCATTGCAGCAAGAAATCGACCATGGGGAGAGGGGGAGATGACGGTGGGGCTCACAGGGATTCAAACGGCGCCGTCGTTGAGCTCGGGGAGGGACTGGGCGATGCAGACCGACGGGCGAAGTCTGGCGGCAGATGCGGCGGTGACGAGCTCGGAGGCATTGTCACAGGGTGTCCGGCGGTGCTTGTCTTGGCGGAGAGGTTGGGGACGATGTGGCGGAGCTCTCGAGCACGCTGGATGGGCGAGGGAGGGCTGGTGGCCGTGGCAACACCAAGCGGCGGCGACGGGCATGCTCGGTCATGGGGGGGGGAACAGAGGAGCGAGGGGGAGGGAAGTCCAGAGAGTGAGGGAGAAGTGAGAGGGGGTCGGGGAGTTGCATGGCGTCGCGGACGGGGTCCAGGGCGACGAGAGGAAGGCGGCAAGCAGGAGGTGGCCGGGGCATCGCCAGCGCTCGCCACCGAGCTGCTTCGGGGCGAGGGGAGGAAGATGACAGGGGGGGACGCCTGGTGGGCTGGGCCGCACAGGAGCTGGGCCGGCTGGGCTGAGAGGTGAGCGCCAGGTAAGTCCAGGTGGGTTCTCTCTCTCTCTCTTTTTATTTCTGTTTAATTCTGTTTTCTATTTTCTGTAGTTTGTTTTGATTTAGTTTTAGACACTAAATCATTTTTATTGCTTCTGATAATTATGGTAGGGACTAGTAGGATTATTCCAAAGCCCTTCATCAAAGATCAGAATTATTGGACATATATTAATTAATTAAGAAATATATACCCAATGCAAATAGTTATTTATTTAATTCAAAGGCCCAAGATAATTAACTCTGAGATACCAACAATATTGTTTTGAGTTTTACCTCTTTGCAATATTTTCAGAGACTAAGAGGAACATTTTCTTGGACTTCTTTGAGAAGATTTTAATGTTGATCATTTTTAGAAGGTTTCTGAGGCTTTGAAAATCCCTCAATTCAACTTCATTTGAATTAAAACATGATGCTCACATGAGGCCTAGCCTAGTGCATAACAGGACCAGGGATGTGACAACTCACCCCCACTAAACAAAAATCTCGTCCCGAGATTCAAGCATAGGGTAAGATGAAGGGGGAACGCAACTAGTATAATCTTCATGATCCAGGGTGCACTTCATCAGCATGTTGAATCGATCACCATCTTGTCTTGAAGTCTTGCTCTGAGAAATCCTGCCAACATGACATGGAGAGAAGAAGGAGACTCTAGAAGGGTCGATCTTCTCGAAGATCGAACAACTCAGGATTAACTCACGGAATGAGACATAGCAACCTCTCTTGAGCTGAGAGACGAAGCACATATCTAGAGGGATGGAGTGAAACGGATGACGAAGGTTTACTAGGTAGGCAACAATTCCACACCTAAGAGGGTGGTGAACGGTTGTCAACGTAGCGAGGAGTTAAGTTGACATGACACCATAATGATGCACCTTAGGGAAGGTGACTCGAAGATATATCCCCTTAAGTGGCAAAAAGAATTACCTTTGATTCAACGATCATTGAAACTCTTTATACCAGCTTAAGGCAAATCATAATCGATCATTTAGAGGGGTTCGGTAGAATGGCATACTCGAACTTGGATGATGTGGATTACCTTGTTGAAGACAACATAATGGATGAATTTGCTTACCACCGGAAATGGAAGAGACCCATGGTAGAATGGCACATGGGTGGTGCAAGCTGGGAACAGAATGCAAATGCTGGGAATGATTCTGGTAACTGGGGAAGAACCCAACAATAGAGAGTGAATCCACTGTTTGAGAAGTTATAGCATAACCGAGGAAGTTGAGAGCAAACCTAGTTAGTGCCGATGGTAACCCTAATGCTTGTGCGTGCTCTCAAGAACTTGAGTATTTCCATAATCATCAAGGTTTTACCAATATCCGTGTCAAGGATCCTAGCAACACAACTTACTACCATGATGAATACAGGTGGAAGATGCAGATGCAAAGGAAGATAACACCTTCTCAGATTTCACCTTAGCGAGGCCAAGGAAACAAAATCTGGATGATCGACCGAGAGACATTTAGCACTCCGCTTCTAATGTTCTCCTTGATGTGCTAGTGTATCCCATTCATAGATATGGTTTGATAACTAGAACATCAAGTAAAAGGTCGGACTTCGGGAGCTCAAGAATCCATAAGGAATAACTACAGAGGTAAATCCTGCGAAATCCTTATGGGGAGGTGGCCAACTTCTTCAATCAAGATACTATAATAATAGGTCTTTCGGCTGGGTGGTCCTGGCCACGACATCCACTTTACCAGTTATCGAGGGACCAATATTATAGTTCTTGGGGAAATGTTCCAACCATCATATCTGCCTGAGATTCAGATCTGGTTGATGTCAGGATATTCCAGACTCACCAAGTCTAGAAAGAAAAATGAAAGTTTGCAACACAAATCGACGAGATGACGTTGCGAGATTCTCGAGGGACGAACTGCGATAGCAAGCTCCAAAACATGAGCTGGTTCTGCTACAAACATGTGAACATGTTGTCCCAGACAAGCATGACCACATGGTAGTCTTATAATAAAACACTACCGAGTTCTGGTTGGGAACCATCATCGAGGATATCAAAGTTCTTGATTAAGCCCGGGTTAGCTCTTAAAAAGAACTCCTTCTCCTAGAACAAATCAGTCAGTGGCTTGGGGTGCTACGGAACACACATGGAGTGGAGGTAATTAATCTACCAAACCATAGTATACTTTGCACATGCATGACTGACTTGGGACGATTCCAGAGGAAACAAAACAAACCTTTCTCAAACCCACGGCGGCAACTTACATCAAATGCACGTGAATCAAAGAAAGTCACTTCTTTCATCCAGCATATACTTCATGAACGGGGCATGAAGAAAATGCCTATAAAAGTTTCCAACACTAGGTTGATGTTCAACATGAATCATGGGGGAGACAAAATGCTGCTGATGGGCTCAACAACAACTCATCGGAATTTCCATATCACTGGACTTCCACCATCATGTGAACACGGTGATAGTATTGGTCAGACCAAAAGATGTAATGGTATATGCTCGAGGGATCAACCACGAGTAAGACAACATTACGAGCATCGTTGGTAATGATTTGATTGACGATAGCCCACACTCAAATCAAAGGATTGATAAGACAATAGGTCCAGCAACTGATCACAGGGACCAATTGATGAAGATATCATCTTTCTTCAACACACACTACACAAGAATATCCCTTTGGAACGAACTAAGTTAGGCAAGCTTTTATCTTCCAATTCTCCAAGTTGTTGTCTAGCTTAACCAACTAGCTCAGGGGTATCCAACACGGATTCTTGGAGAAATAGTGGTTTACAGAAATAAACCAACTTGATCACGAGATCAACATAGCGATCAGGCGACAACCTGGTGATACTTCCGAGAAGAAATTCGGAATATCATGAACCACCGGTATGTTACTAAGCTCAAGAACAATCTTGCTTTTCAGGGCAAGATGATATGATCAAATGAGCGAGGACTTGACAAAATCCTAACTCATCAATCAAAGAGTGCACCAGGAAATAAGGACTAGGTAGCACAATCTATCTTAGAATGGTGATTCAATAACCAACATGCTAAGAATGAGAATATTGTCCATTACTACCAAGCAACTAGTTGCTAGGGTACTGATTTCACACATCATAGTTCACCCGTCGGCATTCCGGTTGCAACAACATGGTAGCCGAGAAATGAATAATGATGGCGAGAAGTATCACTGCATCAAGAATTCATAAGATGATGTGCAATCCAATGATATTCCTGATATAAAGATGGTAATACCTCAAGGTAGAACAGAATCAAAAGCTAGATTGCATCTGATCTGCGGAAGACAACTTCTTTGACCCAATCCTGGATATGGATGAGGTACCGGAGTTTGTTTCTCCTAGTCATTCTGAACTAGAACGGCTTGACGGCCACAAGAGTAATAGGCATCGATGAATGAATGCACATATAATCTTGACTATCAATTGATAGACGAAGGTCAGAGAACAACTAAAGAGGGACAACTCAAAAGAACATGTGATTTTCTGAGTTGTGAATGCATAGATTAGCATGTTGAACGAGTTCAACATATTTCTTCCGGACAACCCATGCGGAAAAAGGTAGAACTGGCAGAGCCACAATATATAATGGAGAACTCGTCAAGAGCACTCTGGTTGTGATCGTTCAGTTCAACGAGGAACTTCTGCCATAAGTATTTCATGGTATTTGGAAGAAGAAGATACCACGGGCTTCAAGGACTATCGCAAAGGTTACTAATAACCTAAGGGAGCTAGCAATTACTATCAACATGAAGTAAGTAGGGTGAATCTCGGGTTCAAAACCCAGAAGTGAAATGCCTACTAACTAAGTGGCATCACGGGATGCTTACGAGAATGATGGCCAGAATCATCACACTGGGACACGAATCATGGCTAAATTACTAGATGATCCCCTAAGACAACTAGGGTCATAATAATAAACTCCAACATATATGTCAAGGCAGCAGAGTACCTCAACTCACCGATTAGTGTGGTTAATCTGGCCCAAGGGAACATCGAAACGGGAGGAAGGAATTGCAAATTGCTTCAGACTATTTAGAAACCTGGGATGACTCGGACAGCATAACGGTTGTAATTGCTCAAAAAGATTTGAGACAATCACAAAAATGGTGGCATAACCACTCAGAAGCGCAATATCAAGGTTTCGAGATCAACAGTTAACATACAGAAGTCGTAGGAACTGAACTCAAGCTTACATCCAACAATCTTATAAATCTACGGATTACTAACACGTGATCCTGATAGGAAGAAGAGATAGCCTAATTCCTTAACCCCGTAGGAAAGATAAGATGACTCAGATCAGAGGGCATAAGGTATAAGGAGTAAAAGAGCCTTACGTTCCATCCCACAATCAATTCCCTTATATAACTAAAGAATTTCTAGACTCAACTTTGACCAGTCTGGCTTGGCAATCCTACAGCCAGTCAAGCTCTGATACCAAAGCTGTTAGGACCCCAACTCAATGCCACATCGATCTAGCATGTAACACCTCATATCACTTTGCGGCCTCACGCACGGTATTCCCACGGGTGTCGCCTTACCTTTGCCCGGGACCGTTTGCGCCTTTTGGCACACGTATATGATAGTGTCGCTAGCATCCATATGATAAGGAGCCCGGACTGACATGGCTAGTCGTAAACCCAAAGTGGCACAAACTTATAGGGACAGGCATCCATGACCCAGCATCGAACGTGTCGGTCATCAGCGAGTGAATCCAGGCTGTAGCACTGGGCTAGCAGGACTCCGGTGAACCGGGCTGTAGCGGGCTAACAGGACTCCGGTATTCATCGCATAACATTTCCCCGAAGGGACAGACACTGGAACGAAGAAGGACACATGTCGGCCAGCCTAAGTGTTCCGGAGCAGTAGCAAGCTACCATGGCTCGGTGGAAACACTAGGAGACATTTCCCGGTAAGAGAGGCTACCAAGGATAAACAACTAGGTTGTCAGAACCCACACATACCAAGCATTTCAATAACATACACACAATATGCTCGATATGTGCAAATACAACATGGCATCACAACATGACTCTACAGCTCAAGTATTTAATCAATAGGCTCCGAAGAGCGAGATATTACAATCATGGGTCTCATGACCCAACAATCAGAGCATACAAGTCAAAGCACATGCGAAGCTATGATGTCTGAGTACAGACATCTACAAATGAAAAAGGCTGAGAAGCCTGACTATCTACCAGATCCTGCTGAGGGCACAAGATCGTAGCTGAGGTAACAAGCTAAACGTCGAAGTCCAAGCGGAACTACTAGTGAGACTGAAGTCTCTCTGCAAAAACATAAAATAGGCAAACGTGAGTACAAATGTACCCAGCAAGACTTACATCAGAACTAACTACATATGCTTCATTATCAACAAAGGGATGGTGGAGTTTGACTGCAGCAAGCCAGCTTTGACACGGTGGCTATCCTGAACTACGACTGCAAGTAACTCTTTTGAGGTGGCGCGCACGAGTCCACATATTCACCATATCAATACACCACTATGGATCCGCTCCCGTCTCCCTACGAGAACGCCATCCATAGCACTCACGCTTATCTTGCGTACTTTAGAGTATCCACTTTCACTTGTCTATGAACTATGCAAGGGGTCCAAGTTTCCATATCCGAGGAATCCGGCTATTCGAATAGATAATGATAACCCTGCAGGGGTGTACTTCTTCACACACGCTTTCGCCACTTATCGCCCTGTACACGTCATGTACCTCGGCAACCTTCAAGCGGAAGCCGGGCGAGGGAGTCGGCCACGACCTGACTAACCGAACAAGTCTCTAGTCCAGGTTTATCGCCTATTCGGGTTCCATCCGCAAGGAGATCCGTACGGGGTGTCGCTCACGGCCCCAAATGATGTGTGCAGGGTTCCCAAGCCCACCTCGACGGGTGGATGTACGCTTGGTACACCGTGCCACTGTGCCTAGTCCGTCCCAAGCCCACCTGTACCGGGTGCCACATGGTAGACTACTAACACTACCTACAAACACCAGAAACTAGTTGCAACTCCTGGACAGAGATCATGTTGATTAATAAGTCGAGAGGGGTCGAGTTACCGGAACCCAATGTGTGGTAGTAACTGTTCATGGATCACAAACACAGAACTCAGTTCTTGAGGACGGCTGCAATGAGACAACCCACCATGTACTCCTACATGGCCTCTCACCGCTACCTTTACCAAATCGTGTTCACACACTTAGCTCTCAACGGTAGGACATGTTCACACACCTCTGATTCATCCCCGATGAATTAGACCTGACTCAACTCTAAGCAGTAGCAGGCATGACAAACAAGCAAGAATGAGTAGGCACAACAGGGCTCAAACAACTCCTACTCATGCTAGTGGGTTTCATCTATTTACTATGGCAATGACAGGTCATGCAGAGGATAAAGGGGTTCAACTACCGCAGCAAGTAACAGATGAATCATTGTTGTCCTAATGCAGTAAAAGAGAGCAGGAGCGAGAGAGTGGGATTTTATCGGAATGAACAAGGGGGTTTTGCTTGCCTGGCACTTCTGAAGATAATATAGCTCTTCATCGGTGTCATCGATCACATCGTCGGTATCACGTCTACCGGGAGGGAACAGATACCGGCAACAAAGAAGAAATACAATCAATGCAATGCACAATATGATGCATGCTCATGACATGGCAATATGAATGTGTTTTGAGCTAATGCAACTAGCAACAGATTAAATGAAGTTGGTTTGAATACAAGATTCAAATTCAAACTCCATATATGATTATTTAAATGCCCTTTATTTGTTTTGTCCAAAACGGAGGACAAACATTGTTCAAACATGCATGAAAATGGTACAGATGGATTCCTTGATTTGTTCTGATAATTTTTCATATATAAATTATTTCATTTGGAGTTACGGTTGAATTTCTATGAATTTTGAAGTTCAAATCATTTTCTGGATTTTCTGGTTATTTAGAATTAAACAAAATCCAGTAAATGATTTACTGCGTCAGCATGACATCACGCTGACGTCGGCGGGTCAACAGGGCGGTCCAGGTCAAACCTGACCAGTGGGGTCCACTGGTCAGTGACACAGTGCTGACTAGTGTCGTTGATAGGTGGGGCCAGGTCAACGGCCACGTCAGCAGAGTCAATGCTGACGGGTGGGTCCCACTGCTTATGAACTAATCTAAACAGAAAATAAAACTAACCTAAACAGGTACAAGGGCCCACATGGCAGTGGATTTAGGGGGGGTTAGTTAGTGCGTCATTAGCGCTAATGGTGGTGCCATGTCAGCGTCGCCGGATTAAGCACCGGCGACCACATCTTGCGGCGGAGGCTCGCCGGAGTTGCTCGGGCTCGCGCTACAGGCGGCGGTTTGCGACGCGGTTGGGTCCTACGGAGAGCTGGGGCTCGTGCGCATCCAGCGGTGGCAGTGAGAGGGCGCGAGGTGGTCCATAGCAGCGGCAGCGGCGAGCTGGGCGGCGGCCGGAGCTCGGGTGTCGACGGAATCGACGACACGGCGCGCGGGAGGACCAGCGGTTTGCACCTACATGATCTACGAGAGCTCACGAACCCAACGGAGGCACGCACGTGACCATTTGGTCACCGGAGCCTCGTCGGCGACGACCTCGTGCGGCGGCGGCATACGGGACTCGCGGTCATCGGCGTTGCAGCAAGAAATCGACCATGGGGAGAGGGGGAGATGACGGCGGGGCTCACAGGGATTCGAATGGCGCCGTCGTTGAGCTCGGGGAGGGACTGGGCGATGCAGACCGACGGGCGAAGTCCGGCGGCAGATGCGGCGGTGACGAGCTCGGAGGCATCGTCACAGGGTGTCCGGCGGTGCTTGTCTTGGCGGAGAGGTCGAGGACGATGTGGCGGAGCTCTCGAGCACGCTGGATGCGCGAGGGAGGGCTGGTGGCCGTGGCAACACCAAGCGGCGGCGACGGGCATGCTCGGTCATGGGGGGGAAACAGAGGAGCGAGGGGGAGGGAAGTCCAGAGAGCGAGGGAGAAGTGAGAGGGGGTCGGGGAGTTGCGTGGCGTCGCGGACGGGGTCCAGGGCGACGGGAGGAAGGCGGCAAGCAGGAGGTGGCTGGGGCATCGCCAGCGCTCGCCACCGAGCTGCTTCGGGGCGAGGGGAGGAAGACGACAGGGGGGACGCCTGGTGGGCTGGGCCACACAGGAGCTGGCCGGCTGGGCTGAGAGGTGAGCGCCAGGTAAGTCCAGGTGGGTTCTCTCTCTTTTTTTTATTTCTGTTTAATTATGTTTTCTATTTTCTGTAGTTTGTTTTGATTTAGTTTTAGACACTAAATCATTTTTATTGCTTCTGATAATTATGGTAGGGACTAGTAGGATTATTCCAAAGCCCTTCATCAAAGATCAGAATTATTGGACATATATTAATTAATTAAGAAATATATACCCAATGCAAATAGTTATTTATTTAATTCAAAGGCCCAAGATAATTAACTCTGAGATACCAACAATATTGTTTTGAGTTTTACCTCTTTGCAATATTTTCAGAGACTAAGAGGAACATTTTCTTGGACTTCTTTGAGAAGATTTTAATGTTGATCATTTTTAGAAGGTTTCTGAGGCTTTGAAAATCCCTCAATTCAACTTCATTTGAATTAAAACATCATGCTCACATGAGGCCTAGCCTAGTGCATAACAGGACCAGGGATGTGACAGCCAACTTCTCACCGAAACGGAAATGAATCAACATTCCGGCAAAATATTGGAAACTATCACATTTCAAATACCGGTACCTGCAAACACAAACATATGCAACACCACAAACATACTTAGATCTAGGCCATAAAAAGTGCATGTGCACGTTGTTGGAGGGAGAAAAAAGTAGATCCACAACATAAAGAAGCTTTCCCCTTACTTACCTATTAAAAAAGGAAATTTAACCACTTACTTTGGGTGAATCTATGGTGCAAATGAGGTGAGGTGGAGGAGGCAGCCGAGACAATCTTGGAGGAGGAGGTGGAGAGAATGTAGTGGGGAAAGTGAGTGGTAGGTGGCTGTCCAAAATATCTAGCTGCTCTCAGGTTACCAATGGCGCACCACCTAATAATGCGCCATTAGTAACCCTCGTTACTAATGGTGCACCTGTTACGCAGTGCACCATTACTAGTTTTGCAAATAAATAAATAATAATAACTGTTAGTAGTGGCGCACCGTGGTTGTTGTGCGCCATTACTAGTTTGAACTAGTAATGGCGCACCACAACCACGGTGCGCCATTACTAGTTTTGAAAAAAAAGTAAAAAAAAAGTTTGTTAGTAGTGGCGCACAGAGTGTGTGGTGCACCATTACTAGTTAAAACTAGTAATGGCGCACTATGCCCTGGTCCGCCATTACTAGTTTTGGAAAAATAAAAAAAGAATTTGTTAGTAGTGGCGCACCGTGGGTGTGGTGCGCCACTAGTGTGATGTGGTGCGCCATTAATGTCCATATTAGCTATAACCCTTTTCCTATTAGTGTTGTAGCTTGCTACGACTTGGGATTCATTCGCAGTTGATCGACACATTCGTTGCTGGGTCACGTATGTCTGTCCCTGTAAGTTAGCACCACTTTGGGTTCACGACTAGCCATGTCAGCCCGGGTCCTTTTGTCATATGGATGCTAGCGACATTGTCATATACATGACCCAAAAGGCACAAACATTCCCGGGCCTGGTAAGGTGACACCCGTGGGAATACCGTGCGTGAGGCCGCAAAGCGATATGAGGTGTTACATGCTAGATCGGTGTGGCATTGGACCAGGGTACTAACAGCGTTGGCATCAGAGCCGGACTGCCTGTAGGTTCTTCAAGCCAAACTGGTCGATGTCGAGTCTAGAAATGCTTTAGTTATATGTAGGGGAATTGATTGTGGGATGGAACGTAAGGCTTTTTTACTCCTTTACCTCATGGCATTCTGATCTGAGTCAGTCCATTCTTTCCACGGGAGTTAAGGACTAGGATCTCTTCTCTCTATCAGGTTCACATGTTATTAATCCGTAGTAACTTATAGGATTGTTGGTTACAAGCCCCAGTTCAGTTCTACTACCTCAGTATGTTTTTAGTTGGACCCAAAACCTTGATATGATGTTGTTGAGTGTCTATGCAATCTTTTGCAAAGTGTCTCAAAATCCTTTTTGAGCATTTACAGCCGTCATGTTGTCCAATTTCTGCTAGAAATTCTAATGCCTTTGCATTATTTGGTGTTTCAGATGTCTTCTCGCTCTACTCACCAAGTGGTACGACGGACCTGATGCATTGACGAGCCCGGGCACATGGCCATGTTAGTCCGAGTGATGACTGAGAGAGGCTATAGATGGTATTCGAAATATACCTTCCGCGACTTTAATCAGAGTCAATATATCTGCACCATGAGGATCTTCCCTTCTAATCCAGGAGCCACCGAGCCTTTGCACTATTCCTATGGGCTTGGTATTATCGTGGAGATGTCCGTGCAGGATGCTGCCAACTCTACGATCTCCATCATTCGATCCGGGTATACATCACTTCAAGATACCGAGTTCCGCTATCTGCCGGCGGCGCACACTGGCCAGAAGGGCTATTACACTGGCCTTTATGCTGATGCTTCTCATGAGGAGCCACGTCTTCGCACCACCACTAAGATGTTGGAGGAGAGAGACCGAGAGAACCATGCCTTACGCATGGAGCTGTACAACACCCGCGCGGACCACTGGGCTACCCTGACACGGCTCGCACCTGTCGTGCAGAATGGTTACCTGGATATGCCGGATTTGTACCTCGTCCGCACACGTCTACCAGCTCGCATGGATTATCCAGATGTTGGAGGTATCACGCCTCCACGTGGGCGCCGTCTGTTGCCGTTTGTGGGGCCGAGGCCTCATCCGAGTCCATATGGTCCACAGGCCCGACATGACCGTGAGTTTCCGGATCCGCATGTTCCGCTTCCAAGCTATGCGGGTAATCTCTATGAGGACAACTATGGAGACGGAGACGACTGAACTGGATCACGACACTAGTAGTATGTAGTAGTTGTATCTCCATAGTCCTGTGCGTCTTGTGGGATATGACTTAGTGTGTACTAATTCCGAAGGTGTAGAAAAATAATATATAGGAGCTTGAAATGCCTCCGATGAGATGTAACCTTCCTTTCACTGCAGTTGTACTTCAGTTGGTCTTGTACTAAACCGTGTATGGTGTGTATGACCAATGGTATATATATGGCAGTTTCTATATTACCATGTCGTACGGATGAACATCTTGCATTTCGAGTCATCCATTACATTCTGCACTTCTATGTCAGAATTTTGTCATCCTTGTCTAAACCGTTGTTTTGTTTCCTAGGATGGTCAACACCCGAAACAACCCTGCTGCCCCGGAGCAGGCTGAAGGAAGTGGGGCTAGAAATGCGAATCTACCTCATCCTCCCTTGGCTGAGGTCATGCTGGAGGTCGAGAGGAACAAACGTGAGACCAACCGTTTGCTTGAACGCATTGAGCAGAACACAACACAACACCAGGGGAACGACTTGGTGTCTCTCAATGACTTCATTAAGTTGCACCCACCCACCTTCCATCATTCCGTCGAGCCCCTCGACGCGGATGATTGGCTTCTCATCATCACCCACAAGCTATGCTCTGCACGTGTAGCCGAAGCTGACAAGGTCACTTATGCTGCTTACCATCTTGAAGGCCTCGCCAGCCTTTGGTGGGAGAACTATGAGGCCATGCGCCCAGCTGGCTAGGTTACCACTTGGGCAGAGTTCAGCGAGGCTTTCCGTGAGCATCAAATCTCGGAAGGTCTTATGGATCACAAGCGGGAGGAGTTCTGCAACTTCACCCAGGATAGACTCACCGTGGATGCATACAGCAGAGAGTTTGGAAACCTAGCACGTTATGCAACAGAAGAAGTATCCACCGACGCATGGAACCAGGCGAGGTTCCGCAAGGGACTTAGCCCCGAGCTTCGCCGTGATCTCCGACTGCACGAGTGCACTTCCTTCTAGAAGCTAGTGAACAAGGCTATCAGTGCTGAGACAGGTCAGACTGACTTCAAAGCAACACACAAGCATGCCCGTGACACTGGTTCCTCATCCGGTTCTGGCTCTCAGAAGCACCGGGTGTGGGTGCCTAACACAACTCTGCCACCCAGGTTCACACCGAGGCCATCCTATCAGGCGCCTCGTCCAACCCAGCAGTACACACCGCCCAAGTCTTATGGTGGATAACCCACCAATGCTCCCCCATGCACCAGCATTGTGACATGCTTCAAGTGTGGAGAACCGGGTCACTACATGCGAGAGTGTCCCCAGAACAACCCCAACCCCAACCAGTCCGGAAAGGCTATTGGTCGTGGCAAGCCAACAGGGAAGGTGTACTATGCCAAGCCGGCCACTGCTGCACGTGGCCATGTTAACTGTGTCTCAGCTGAAGTGGCTCAGGATGATCCCAACGTCGTTCTTGGTATGCTCCTTTTTAACTGCCATCCGGCATCTGTTCTTTTTGATACTGGAGCATCTCATTCATTTATATTCGAGAGCTATGCTCGTTTGCATAACACCGCATTTTGTGACATGCCCTCTACCATGGAAATTTCTACTCCTAGTTCTAGATGGCAAACTTCTAAAGTAAGCCATGGGAATGAAATTCATGTCGATAGACTTGTTTTCCTTGCATCTTTGATAGATCTCAAATCCTCGGACATTAATATCATCTTGGGTATGGACAGGATGTCAGCCCGTCATGCTAAGATTGATTGCTTCTCTAGGACTGTTCAACTTACACATCCATCAGGCAAGGTAGTCAAAGTCTTGACCCGAGTAGCTAAGCGACAGATCTACTCTCTTAATACCAGTCCTTTGCCATACCTCGAAGGCGTTCCGGTAGTCCGTGACTTTCCGGATGTCTTTCCAGAAGAACTGCCAGGTGTTCCACCTGATAGGGATGTCGAGTTCGTGATAGATCTTGTCCCATGAACTGTTCCAATCTCTAGGAGACCCTATAAGATGGCACCACTAGAACTAGCTGAGCTCAAGAAACAACTCGATGAGTCTTTAAAAAAGGGTTTCATCCGTCCTAGTTCTTCTCCATGGGCTTGTCCCGTCCTCTTAGTCAAGAAGAAGGATGGTACAGATTGGATGGTTGTAGATTATCGACACGTCAATCTGGTCACTATAAAGAACAAGTATCCGCTCCCCAGGATCAACGATCTGTACGATCAACTCGTTGGATCCTCAGCCTTCTCTAAGGTGGATTTGAGATTGGGCTACCATCAAATCAAAATCAAGAACGGGGACATTCCCAAAACGGCCTTTGTTACTCGTTATGGCCAATACGAGTACACCGTCATGTCCATCGGTTTAACCAATGCCCCAGCCACTTTCTCTCGGCTAATGAACTCGATCTTCATGGAGTATTTGAATAAATTCATCATGTATACCTCGATGATATACTCATCTACTCCAAGAATGAGGAAGAACATGCCGAGCATCTAAGGCTAGTATTGATGAAACTTCGAGAGCATCGCCTTTATGCCAAATTCTCTAAATGTGAATTCTGGTTGCTAGAAGTGACCTATCTACGCCATGTAATCTCTGGTAAGGGTATTGCTGCCAATCCCGAGCGAGTTCAAGCCGTTCTTAATTGGACTCCACCTGAATCAGTCAAGCAAGTTTGGAGTTTCCTTGGCTTAGCGAGCTATTGTCACCGCTTTGTCGAGAACTTGTCCAAAGTTGCTAAACCTCTAACTGAACTCCTCAAGAAAGATAAAAAGTTTGAGTGGACCCCACAGTGTGACTACAGTTTTGAGGAACTGAAAAGACGCCTGACATCTGCTCCCGTACTGGTACCACCAGATTTCTCCAAGGACTTTGTTATCTATTGCGACGCCTCGCGACAAGGACTAGGTTGCATACTCATGCAAGATCGTCATGTAATTGCCTATGCTTCACGGTAGTTGCATCCACATGAGGAAAATTATCCTACACATGATCTAGAGCTTTTAGTTGTAGTCCATGCACTTAAAACCTGGCGACATTACCTTCTCTGTAATCGTTGCGAAATCTTCACCGATCACCAAAGTCTGAAATATATATTCACCCAACCGGATTTCAATCTCAGGCAAAGACGTTCGGTCGAGTTGATCATAGATTATGACTTAGGGATAACTTATGCCCCAGGAAAAGCCAATGTCATGGCTGATGCACTAAGCCGTAAATCTTATTGTAACAACCTGATGTTACAACAAATTCAACCACTTCTCCATGAGTAATTTCGGAAGCTTAACCTTCACATTGTTCCTCAAGGATTTCTTTCCACCTTGGTGGCGAAACCTACGCTTACGGATCAAATCATAGCTGCCCATAAGCGAGATAAAGGTATAACCCGCATCCAGGAAAACATTGCTAGCGGGGTTGCTGAATGTTCTCTATGGATGACCGAGGTGTTGTCTTCTTTTAGAACCATCTAGTGGTTCCCAAGAACCAGCATCTACGACATTTGATCCTTAAGGAGGCTCATGAATCTCCTCTCACCATTCATCCCGGTTGCACTAAGATGTATCAGGACCTATGCCAGAGGTTTTGGTGGACTAGAATGAAGAGAGAAATTGCTCAATATATTGCTAATTGCAACGTCTGTCGTCGTGTTAAAGCAGAGCATCAACGGCCTACTAGCACCCTTCAACCCTTAGCTCCCGAATGGAAATGGGATAAAATTGGTACGGATTTCATCACCAGTTTTCCCAGGACCAAGAGAGGGAATAACGCTATCTTCGTCGTTATCGATTGTCTTTCCAAAGTAGCCCATTTTCTGCCTGTTTGAGAGAGTATAACTGCTAGTCTGCTAGCAGATTTGTATATCTCCCGAATAGTGTCTCTCCATGCTGTTACATTGGAAATTAACTCGGATCGTGGAAGTCTCTTCACCTCTCGATTTTGGGATAGTTTCCAAAATGCTATGGGTACTCGTCTCTCTTTTAGCACCGCCTTTCACCCTCAATCAAGTGGTCAAGTAGAACGCGTCAATCAAATTCTCGAAGATATGCTCCGAGCTTCTGTTATCTCTTTTGAAATGGATTGGGAGAAATGCCTTCCATTTGCCGAATTTGCCTATAACAATAGCTATCAATCTAGCTTGGGCAAAGCTCCTTTTGAAGTTCCATATGGACGAAGGTGTCGAACGCCTCTTAACTGGTCAGAAACCGGGGAAGACAATTCTTTGGCCCGGATATGATCCAGGAAGCAGAAGAGCAAGTTTGCATTGTTCGCGACAAGTTGAAAACAGCCCAATCTCGTCAAAAGAGCCAATATGATCATAAACATATGGCTATGACTTTTGAGGTTGACGAGAAGGCTTACCTTTGGGTTACTCCTCTGAAACCCATCGTTTCGGTATCAAGGGAAAATTGGCTCCTCGATACATTGGACCCTTTCGCATTCTTGGTAGACGAGGAGAAGTTGCCTACCAATTGGAACTACCTCCACACCTCTCCAGAGTCCATGTTTCTCAACTCAGGCGTTGCTTCTCGGATCCTATCCGTGGAGTGGACCATGAAACGCTTGATCTCCAAGATAATCTCACATATCGGGAATATCCCGTTCGTATCCTTGATCAAGCCGAGCGTACCACTCGATGCCATAAAATCAAGTTTCTCAAGGTTCAATGATCACACCATTCTAAGAAAGAAGCCACTTGGGAAAGGGAGGATCGTCTTCGACTTGAGTACCCCGCCTTCTTCCCGAAGGATCCTAAATCTCGGGATGAGATTTTTCTGAGTGGGGGTGAGTTGTCACAACCCTAGCTAGTTCATGCAGTAGAGTGACTGCGTCATGTTTACCTTGATCAGAAACTTGGAAATGGGGATGACAGAACCCCCAGCAGCCCCTTAATCAACCTAGGGTTTACTAAAATCTTTTTCAACGAACCTGAAATGCCCTTCTAAAATGTTCATCATCTTTGACTTGGTCTAAATACTTTGACAAAAATGGTGCACAATTTTCTAGGACATCCTAAGGTCACTGGATTAAATCATATGTTAATTGCATTTGGACATTTAAATGCTATAAAATATTTTAAATGTCCAAATAATCATAAACTAAAATGTTTACTGTTGGATATATTCTATACAGTGGGCATGAGCAGTTTCATGATTTTGAATGTGCCTAGGTATTTTTAGAAAAGCCAGAAACTTGCAGAAAGAAAAGAAAATAGAAATAAAAAGGAAAACAAACTTACCTGGCCAAACCCACCAGCCGGCCGACCTGGTGGCCCAGCACTGTGCTGGCCCGCGCCAGCCAGCTGCTTCTTCCCCGCCAGGCAAGCACGGAGGTGACACCGGCGCACGCGAGCTCGCCATGGTGCCAGCTGCTTGCCGCCCGCGCTGCTGGATGCCTGGACGTCCTCCACATCGTCGCCCCGACCCCCTGGACACCTCACTCTCCCCCTAGCGCCTCTCCCTTGCCCTCTCCCACCATGGCCGACATAGTCACAGCAGCACCACCATCATAGTCGCGGCCACCGTCGACTCCACGCCACCTCGCCGTGTCCACAAGCTTCGCCGCCCTCCTCTTTGTTGAGCAGACCGAGCCCCGAGCGCTCGTTCGCCCCAGAGCCACCGCAACAGCCTCGGCTGACCTCACGGTCACCGGAGATCCCCTTCGCCATCATGCTCGCTCCAGCTCGTCCCCGACCTTGCCGCCTAGGTCGCTCAAATCACCGTGAGCTCCTACTCCTCCCATCCTCTCCGTTCTCGCTGCCATCCCCTGCAACGACCGCAACAAGCTTCACCGCATGCGCCGCCGCCTGAGCTCGTTGCCGACGTAGCTCCGGCCACTCAACGACCATGCCACCTTGTCCAGCAAGCTCACCGCACCCTGTAGGCCACGTAGGAGCTGGCCACGTGCCTCCAAAACCATCACAACACCGAGTTCGGCCTCTCCCGAACTCCGACAGCCGCAAAGCTCGTCACCGGCGTCATTTCCGGCGACTTTGAGCTCAACCACCACCACCCCTCGACGTGGCTTGCTCCCAGCTGCATATTGGAGGCCTCCGTCGTCCATTTGGTCGCCGAAGGGTGAATCCCGCACCCTCCGCCACGTCTGGACGTTGTCGGCGAGTCAACCCAGTTTGACCGGGGATTTGACCCCCTGGGTCACTGACATGAGGGCCCTGCCTGTTAGTCAAACCTAGATTAGGGTTAAACTAATCCTAATTAAGTTAGTTAACTAATAGTGACACTGACCAGTGGGCCCCACTGGTCAGGTTTGACCTGGACCGCCCCAGTTGACCTGCTGACGCAGTAAAGGATTTTCTGGATTTATTCTTATTCGGGAAATTTCAGAAAATAGTGCTAACTTCAAAAATTCATAGAAATTAATCTGTAACTCCAAATGCAAAGTGTTATATATGAAAAATGATCAAAAAATCCAATCTATCCATTTGTACTAGTTGCATGCATGTTTAAACAAGTTAACTTGCTGTTTAGTGCAAAGCATGATAAGGCACTATTTAAGATCACAAATGAGTTTAGATTTTGAATCGTTGGTTCAAAATAGCTCAAACCCATCTGGTTATAGTTGCATTAGCCCAACACACTCATTTTGCCATGTCACATGCATGCATCATATTGTTGCATATTGTTTGGTAATCATTGTGTTACAGGTGCTCTCTGTGGTAGGTTCTGTCCCGAAGGAATACCGTGAGTACCCAATCGGAGGATAGTACTAGTCTACGGACCTGCCAGGCAAGCAACCACCCATTTGATCATATCGATAAAATCCCATGTACTCGCTCCTGCCCTCATTTACTGCATTAAGACAACCGCGTTGCAAACTGATGTGTGCTATGGTAGTTGAACCCATTTCCTATGCATGACCAGTCATTGCCACAGTAACTAGATGAAACCCACTAGCATGTGTGGGAGTTGATTGAGCCATGTATGTGTTTCCTACCTTGCTATGCCTGCTATGCTTAGAGTCGTGTCAGGTCTGGCTCATCTGGGTGAGGGGCTAGAGTGAAATGATCATGTCGGTAATGAGAGTGATGTGTTGAACACGATTTGGTAAAGGTATCGATGAGAGGACATGTAGGAGTACATGGTGGGTTGTTTCATTGGAACCGTCCTTAAGCATTGAGCTCTGTATGTGTGATTTAAGATTCAGCTACTACCATGCATTGGGCCCTGAAATATGACCTCGCTCGACTTATTAGCCGCCCTTGTCCTCTGCCCAGGAGTTGCAAGTAGTTTCTGGTGTTTGTAGTATACCGGAGGCCGTGCGCAGTGCTGACCCTCGAGGTGGGCTGTGATGCGGTAGGTACGTGACCGGGTATGCTGGGCGCCCGTTACACTACAAAAAAATACACTTCCGTGATGATACGTGTTTGTCATAGTAGGTCGCGTTTTTTGTCATGCATGTATATCCATGACAAATTTATGACAGAATCAAGATAGGCATACATGTGTTGTCCTAGAAGTGTTCCCTGACATTACCAAAATTATCATCATAGAAGTGTCCACTTCCATGATGATAAATTGCGCATCACAGAAGTGCTTTCGTCAAGGGTGACTGACACGTGGCATCCACCATAAGGGAACGCTGTTAAGCTACCGGGTCGGGTTTTGGATCCGATAACCCGTTAACAGCCCCGACCAATGGGGATTTTCCACGTGTAAAATCATCATTGGCTAGAGGAAACATGTGTCGGCTCACTGTTGGGACAGGTGTCATCCACTCATTGGACGGAAGACGCCTACGATACGTCGACACGTGGCACGGCCCAATAGAGGCCCATTCGTGTGAAAAGGCCGGCCCAGTAAAAATTAGCAGGCCAGCCCATATAAGGCCTACTTGTGGCAGGTCCATTTAAGCCCACGGCCCATACGAGATGAGCCAATTCGGCCCGTCAACGGCCCGTTAAAGATTTGACACCATTGCAGCCTATCGTCAGTTCGAGCCCGTTAGCAGCCCGCTATATATCTGGGCTCAAAATCGGCCCGATGAGATTTCGGCCTGTTAACGGCCCATTTAATGGATGGGCCAATTTTCAGGATGTACATCTTTCGGCCTTTTAGCGACCCATTTAAATGTTGGGCTACTTCCCGACCCGGTGTGTCTTTCAGCCTATTGACGGCCCATAAATCTGATGGGCCATTTGTTGTCGGACCTGAGTTTCGGCCTTTTAGCGGCCCATTTAAGTGTTGGGCCAATTTTCTGGCCCGCTGTCACTTTCAGCCTGTTGACGGCCCATAAATCAGTTGGGCCATTTGTAGTTGGACCTGAGTTTGGGCCTTTTAGCGACCCATTTAAATGTTGGGACAATTCCCGGCCCTATGTGCCTTTCGGCCTGTTAACGGACCATAAATGAGTTGGGCCATTTGTAGTCGGACCTTAGTTTTGGCCTTTTAACGGCCCATGCCATTCATGGTCCAATACCAGCCCGGTTTCTCTTTCGGCCTGCTAAAGGCCCACAACATAGTTGGGCCATTTACAATACGACCTGACTTTCGGCCTCTTAGCGGCCCATGGTCTTCATGGTCCAGTACAAGCCCGCTGTCTCTTTCGGCCTGCTAAAGGCCTATAGTATAGTTGGGCCATATGTAGCCCAAACTTAGAAACGGCATGTTAACGGCCCAAGAAATAAACTGGGGCCACCTGTTGCCCGCTTCGATGTCGTCCTATTAACGACCCGGGAGGTAAGAGGGCCGACCATTAACTTTCGGCCTAGTAACGGACCATTAACTTAATGGGCCCACTAAAGTTCGTACATGTCTTTAGGCCAAATTAGATAATTTGAGCCCATTACGACGAGCAATTGTGCACAGGACCAAAACCGATCATGCAAAGGTATGACATATAGGGAATAACGTTGCACATCCAGCATATATTACAGGAAATTACATCCACTGGGCAATCAAAGATTGATGCCAATGCAAATAAATGAGCAGAACCTAACCATCTACAACGTCACAATCTGCAACCTCAGCACAGATGACGCCCATAAGCATGTGGGCAAGTTCTTTCTGCTTTGCTACACTGTCTCTGAAAACATTGATCAGTTGCTGTATCGCACGACTCTGCAGCTCTGATTCATCCACCATTTCCATCATTGCTTCAGCCATTAATTGGTTCACAAACATACATTTATTCCGTTGCATTCGAGACAGAGGATACTGAACAGATTCAGATGGCGATTTTGGCAGGCTTGTATTATTGATAGTGGAGAGTGTCTCGACCACTACATCATAACATAAATTAGGATGGGAACCAAACAGATTAATCATGAGTTATTGCCATATTACCTCGCCTAGATTTACTGGAAAGAAACAATGGGGTTACCTTGCTATTTTCAGAGTTTGTCTTCTTATCTTCAGCAGCCTGCACAAAATTAACACACTAGCATTGCTATCATTGGCCAAGTCAGATAATAGGAAAGCAACATTGACACAACGAACGTTTGGGCAAGTAGCCTACACCAAATTAACACAATATGGCACAACTATCATCAGCCAGGTAAGCTAGTACGAAAGCAACATTGGCACAATGAATGAATGGGCAACCAGAGAAGCACTACAATTCAGTAATGTGCGTGATATGAGATAGTACATTCATGCAGCTCAGTATGCAAAACTACCAGGCAGTTTTCCTTACAAAAATCAACATTGGCGCCTTTAACATTTTGCTACAACTAATTTTAGATCAGATAAAGGTTAGATTCACGCCGATTAACAAAATACATGTTGATGTAAAAATATAGTGATATACAACAGGTACTTACATCAGCATTGGAGCACAAAGAATTCCCGCAAGATATTTTCCTCGAATACGATCCCAATGGAGGAAGTCTTCTATCGTTTAACCTTATTTTCTAAAAGAGAGATGGGTAAGAAACATGTAGAAAATATGATCAGAATGCTATAAAATTTCATGATGCGAGGATACGCACACGCTTCTTAGAATGGAGTTGACATTCTTTTGCTGGACTGGAGCGGACTAGTTCTTTGGCCACTGGAATCTGCTTATTATCAGTGGGAGTTGGGTTTTGCTGTGCTGGAGCAGTATCTATGAAAAATGGAGTTGGTTTATTATCTCCTGGCGTTTGGATCTTTTGCAAAGACCTGGTTTGTAACCCTTCAGATTCTAACAGAGCCGTCTTCCCCTTGCATGCCTTATATAGAAGAATGGTGATTCAGTTATAAAACATGCTACAGCAGAGATGGAATAGGTACTGAAGAATAGAAATGCATGACATATTGACATGTATTCCCTCCATCCGGAAATAAATGGACGGGTCTAAGCGTGTTTCAGTTCTAGATACATCCAGTTTTATCCATTTCTGCGACATTTAATCCGGACGGAGGGAGTATGATGTAAGAGCTAGGGATACGACAGGACAACACAGTAAAAAAACACTGAAAAACCCACTGCAGAACCAAAGTATTCAAACCCACTGATATGAGATAGTACACTCATGCAGCTCAGGACGCAAAACTACCAGGCAGTTTTCCTTACAAAAATTAACATTGTGGCCTTTAATCATACATTTTGCTACAACTAAATTGAGATCAGATAAAGGTTGGATTCATGCCGATTAAAAACATACATGCTGATGTAAAAATATAGTGATATACAACAGGTACTTACATCTACATTGGAGCACAGAGAATTCCTGCAAGAATCTTTCCTCATAAATGATACCATTGCAGAAATTCTTCTATCTGTTAAGCTTATTTTCTAATAGAGAGATGGGTAAGAAACATGTAGAAAATATGATCAGCATGCTATAAAATTTCATGATGCAAGGATGCGCACACGCTTCTTAGAATTGAGTTGACATATTTTTGCTCAACTAGAGCGGACTAGTTCTTTGGCCACTGGAATCTGCTTATTATCAGTAGGAGTTGGGTTTCTCTGTGCTGGAGCAGTATCTATAAAAACTGGAGTTGGTTTATTATCTCCTGGCATTTGGATCTTTTGCAAAGGCCTTGTTTGTAACCCTTCAGATTCTAACATAGTCGTCTTCCCCTTGCATGCCTTGTATAGAAGAATGGTGCTTTAATTATAAAACATGCGACAGCAGAGAGATGGAATAGGTACTGAAGAATAGAAAGGCATGACATATTGACATGTATTCCCTCCATCTGTAAAAAAATGGATGGGTCTAGGTGTATTTCAGTTCTAGATACATCCTTTCTATCCATTTCGGCAACATGTAATCCAAACGGAGGGAGTATGGTGTAAGAGCTAGGGATACGACAGGACAACACAGCAAAAAAATAACTAGTTGAATGTAAAACTATATGCTAGTGGAATACGTACAGAAATAACCAAGGCAACATACACATGTATGATTGGGAAAATAAGATGGCATTGCAACAGAGCACTAGAACAGCACTTCACTATAAAAAAACATGGTATGGCAGACAGATGAAGTACATACTGATGAATAACAATGCATAAGATATTCAGAAGCATGATGTCCAAATTAAGCAGATGGCATTGCGATAGAGTAGAATGTCAGTACTTGAATTTGAAAACATTTTATCATGAATGGAATAGGTACTGAAAAACAGGAAGGCATGACATATTTACATGCATGATCAGCATGCTAAGCACATGGCATTGCAACAGAGTAGATACACTCCAGGACATTATATGCATGTTGTACCCATATCACAGGCCAAGTTAGAGCAAGGACCTTGTGGGGTGAAGAGGATTCATCATCTTTCTGCAAGTCTTCTGAAGAACTGCCTTTACATGTTCCATCATATTGGGTATCATTGACATCAAGTTTATTGGCCTTTACATATCTCCGTGAGGTTCTTGTGGATATACCAGTGTGTGAAATTATATCTGACATGCATGGAAGACAACTAGTAGTTAGATTTATGTAAATGAGTGCCTGTAGGAGACGACATAAATAGTAGGACTGGGGTTAACTAGTAGCAGCAGGTCTCATAAACTAAAGGGAGAACACAGATGAAAGCTACAGAATATGTATCGTTTGCACTCGAGATTAACTAGATGGCACACAAAAGTATTAAAGAACAACATAGGTAATACTAGAAGTGGTCTAATACAATAATCACCAGCCTGTGGGATAGCATTGGCTGATGGATGATAACTATGGAACATCGTTACCTAAAGAACAAGTATCTTAGCTGAACTATGGAACAACGTGAACTCCTGAACAAGAACCGTAAGAGATCAGCATGAATATACAGTGAAATGTGATGATCTATTTTCCGTGCTTAGATGAATAACGAAGCCATAAATGTTGCACACAAGTTAGATGAGGGTACAACCTATCTGGCTGCCATCCATAGGAGTGAGCATCATGTGCTGACTTGTCGATGGCCCTGCAGTTGTTGTGGCTGTCCATGTCGGGCACGCGCATTCGATGCACGGAACTGTTGAGTGGGGACTGTAGCTCCCTTCTGGTGTATGCTTCCCTTGTTGGAGCAGCTGCGGTGAGTCGGAATACGGTGTGTCTGAAGATGCAGATAACGCATAAAGTTAAGAACGACATATCCCTTTGATCCAAAAAAATACACTAAGAGATCAACAGCAAGGTACGAGAGTGGTCACACGTCTGTTGACTGAAGACTAAATTGGGGTCACACGATTTTATTTTATTTTGGTACTGTCCGATCTACGCCGGATGGCTTGATGGCCGTCTTATGCCTCCCGGCTGACACTGTTCGGAATCTTCCCCGAAGAGCCAGCAATCAACGACAGAGCAGCCTGCCTCCGCCGTCCGTGGCCCCGTCCAAAACCTCGCTCCCCGCCCCACCGCACTGCCATGGTTGCGCCGCCACCGGGCCAATCCACAAAGACTCCCCGTCATCCAGATCCGGCGGCGGCAGTACCTTCAACCCACGCAACTCTAAAAGATAGACATCTAAGCGCTGCTTCCGTGGAGAACTTGCGGCCCCGCACCCTTACGTTAGACACCAGCCAACCGGCAGCCTAGGAGCTCCGCCGCCTCGAGGGGTGCTGCTTCCCATTGGGAATCGATTGGCCCAGAATAAAAATTCAGACAACTGATGCCTAAATAAAGTGATTTCAAATGAGGGTGCGACCTATCTAGCGGCATGGTGAAGTAGGCAGGTCCAGCTGCCGAGTCAGTGAGGCCGGCGCGGTTGCGATGGTGACCTTCGGCAGGGAAAGAGCGATGTCGCGACGGTCGTCGGCTACGCGGAAGCAGCGCCAAAACTCTGGACGGATCCGAAGTTGGAGCCGCTCCGGCGCCGTGAACAACGGCATGGGTGAATCGGCTCCGGTATGGTTCACGCGGCCGTCGTCGAGGCAGCACCAGCAGCACGGAGTAAGAGGCACATGGCCCAGTGCACAACGACAATTGGACAGTGTCTCCGGCATTAGGGAGGAGGGCGGCTGTGAAATTGGTGCAGTGGGGGGTGCCATGGAGGTGGGGCTGAGGTTTCGCGGCTTGGGAGAAGGGAGCTTCCCCAGGAGAAGGTGATTTGGCGCCCACGAGGTATGAATGGGGCGGGCGGGGGGGAATTGGGAGGGGAGTGGAACCATGTCTTACGGACGCATTTGTCGGAAATGTGAGGGGGAGTTACAGTTCTACCCTTGCCTATAGGCTTCTCGGCTTGGGTCTGTGTACTGAGGGTCGGGGATAGTAGAGTAACTTTGGTTCTCCCTAAATAGTGGGCGGGAGCGATTTCGGGCGAGGAGGGTGTGTTTTGAACTATAGTGGGCGTGAGCGAATTCGGGCGAGGAGAGCGTGTTTTGAAATAGTGGGTGCAAGCTATTTCGGGCGAGGAGAGCGTGTTTTGCCGACCATGGTTTATGAATTATTCGGCACATGTCATTTCGGCCGAGGAGAAGGCGCGCTTGGATGAAGTTACGAACCTACCTTCGATGTACAATGGGCCAATTGATGTGTGTCCCACATAGGACGGTAATTTCGCGTCTCCCATTTATTTGCTCGGGCGAATTCCAACGAGCAGAGAGGATGTTTAAGGTTCGTTCAAATTTTGGGAGAACGAGCATCCACGTCTACCTTACCAAGTCGATTCGAATCAAATTTTGAAATATTAGCTTGCCACTTCTTTTTTAGATGGAGAGATGATGCTCGGGAGTAATGTGTTTTTACATGCTCGTTGCTAGCGATTTACTATATGACAAATAGTTGACCTACTCAAAAACGCGAATCAAACCCCAAATGAAATATCTCGGTTCAATGAACTAGCTCGTTCAGTAGGTCAAAATAGTGAACTAAATCCAAAATTGAACACCTCAATTGAGTAGCATGTTGTACAGTATTATAGTACTCCATGAACATGTTGAAAGTCAAATTAATGAACTTGTTTGATATACGCATATATCCGTTCATGTGTGGGTTGCAGACAACATGGTCTCCAATTTAAATATTTGAATGCAAGTTTATATTAGTCTTTGATGCATAAAGCGCGACCTCCCCCTCTCCCGGACTCCTGTTCTCTCTCTCTCTCTCTCTCTCACTCTCGCCAACAATCTTCAATTCTGTCGCACGCATCCGACACAAAAACCTTGTTGGTCCCTCTCCCACTCTCTCTCTCTCTCTCTCT
>NC_041385.1:709538300-709551229 GCF_002162155.2 Triticum dicoccoides
CTCTCGCACACTATGTATGATACTCTAGCTAGTCCAAGCTAGATATCTTGGGTGCACTCATCGTACGCACACAAATTCCGTGGCTCTTTGCCCATAACTCTCTCACGTACCACTATGTCGTCTCGGAGCTCTTCCCCCCCCCTCTCTCAAACTCTCCATCCACCCGGATCACACATACACATGCATATCTCACTCGCACTCGATAGGCCCATCTAAAACTCTATCTCTCTCCATCATTCTCTCTCCATCTCACACGCACACAGACACACAATCTAATGCCCAGCTAGCCAAGTATGATGGTCTCTCACAAAATTGTAGGCACACACAGTCCCCCCTATATGTATATGACTAGCTAATCTTAGTCTCCATCACACACATGTGCATGGTCTATCTCGATTTCTCTCGGGGCATCTTTCTATCGCGCACGCACTCCCTTGATCTCCCACCCATATAGTCCCCTCACGATCTCGAGGGGATCTCTCTATCTCAAACACACCCTCTCTCCCTCCCCATGCGTCCATGCCATCCATGTGTCCCTCTCGACCTTTTTTCCTTGTTGGCCAGACCTCTATTGGACATGTGCTACAGGGGTGTCTCTCTTCGTTGCAAACAATCACACACTAGCTATCTTCGTGTATCTCCTCGCCTCGCTTTTCTATCTCGGAGATGCATGCGTGATATGTTTGCATAAGAAACGAAAAAACACACTCTCTCTCTAATTTATCGTTTGTTGTCACTTTCTCTTTCACACACATACTATTTTTGCACACTTACTCATTCTCCTTCACACGCACTTGATCTGTCTCGACTGAGGCACTCACCTCCGTCCATAGCACATAGATTTATTGAAAAGTCAAACATCACAAAGTTTTACCATGTACGTGGAGAAAAAGAATTACATCTAGTACGGCAAACATATACCATTAGATTCACCATGAGATGTAGTTTTGTATGATGTATCTTTGGTATTGTAGATATAAATAACATTTGCGTAAACCTGATCAAAGTTTCCAAAGTTTGACTTCTAAAAAATTTACATGCACTGCATTATCGAGCAGATGGAATATCTCTTTCCCCCTCTCAGCTATCTGACGCACCACTCAGCCTTATAGGGGCTCCTCAATCTCTCTCAAACTTTATTGGTCAGTGTGGTTCGTGACCTGACCCTCATGCCTTGATGGTCGGTACTGCCTGGTGTGGACGTGAGATGTAAAATATTTCTGCCTAGCCAGGCTTGTGTGGTGCTGAAGCATTTTGTTCATGCCTGGGCCAGGCAAAGCATCAACGTCCCATCAATCAATACATGCATCAATTATTTAATGCTAATATCCATCCATGTTGCTGTTAGCCTCGTGGCCGCACGACCAGGCACGGCCAGGCGTTCGAAATCAGTCGCTTGGGCCAGGCTACTTGCAGTGTCTGGAGTTCAGCCAGGCTAATTAAAGTGCAAGGGAACCCATCCCAGGCGGGCTTTCTTTTTCACAGGGTAGCAACCAAACAAGCGTGCATGAAATCCAGCCACAACCCCAGGCCACGCAAAAGATGCTCATGACGCAAGCCAAACGGGCCTTATATCTCCCTGGTTCACACATACACATGTCTCGCTCGCGCTATACATATAGACCCATCCAACACTCTCCGCCCTTGTTCTCTCTCCATGTGACACGCACCCCCCTAAGTATGATAATCCCTCACTCCATCATAGGCTTAATTTGGATCCATGGGTTAGAGTTTGTTTGGGTTAGTTTGGAGTCAACTAACCCAAGAAGATCCAAACAAGAGGGTTAGTTTAGGTTAGATGCATCTAACCCATCCAAAAGATAACCCATCCAAGAGGTGCTTATTTGGGTTAGTTCTTCTCGGGACTACTAATAAACACTTTTTTCTCTCGCTCTCCCTGCAGCAGATCCCTCCCCACTTCCTCGAAGCTTCTCGTCCTCTCCCTCCCTCCCTCTCGCACCGCCCGTGAAGGTGCCTCGCCGTATCCGCGTTCCATCTAACCCTGCCATCCAAACACCTCTTTACTTAGAGTTAGTTCAGGGTTAGAATCTAACTCTAACCTCTAACTGAGTTAGAGTATCCAAATAGGGCCATAGGCGCAAGCATTCCCCCCCTCCTAAGTATGATTATCTCTTACTAGCCATTAGGAACACACGTATTGTCTCCTTCCATCCATACGTCTATCTCGATATCTCTCGGGGCATCTTCTATCGCGCACACACCTTGTCACTCGATCTCCCACCCATGTAGTCCCATCACGATCTCCAGGGGATCTCTCTATGACAAACATACACTCTCTCCTCCCCATGTCTGCATTTCCTCCGTACGTCTCTCTCGACCTCTCTCCCTTGTTTGTCAGACCCCTCTTGGCCATGTGCTAGGGGTCTTCCTCTCTCGGTTCCAAACAACAACACACTATCTCCTCACCTTGCCTTCGTTGTCGAAGATGCATGTGTGATATGTTTGCATAATACACGCACGCTTTTTCTCCACTTTTATCGTGTGTTGTCCATGTCTCTTTCACACACGCACACACACTTTTTTCACTCTCTCTCTCTCTCTCTCTCTCTCTCTCTCTCTCTCTCTCTCTCTCTCTCTCTCTCGCCAGGGACTCTGTCACATCCATAAGCATATGGATGTTTTGAAAAGTCAAACCTCAGAAAAGTTTGACTAGGTATATGTGGAGAAAAACATTTACATCTGGAACGATCATTAGATTCATCACAACATGTACTTACTTCATACTATCATTGATCTTTGGTATTGCCGATATAATTAATTTCTTTATAAACTTGGTCAAAGTTTCAAAAGTTTGACTTTAAAAATATGTTGTAACTACATTATCGAAGGGAGGGAGTAGCTCTTTCTCTCTCTCTCACGGGCCTCCCCTCTCACTCGAACTCTCTATAACGACGGATTATACGCTCACTGTGTCAGTGTATAGCTCTGTATATTGTTTAGTTGATGGGTCAACCAATCCACATGCTGCGTCGTCAGCTCGTGTTATATATCTTGGTGTGCTGGCCCATGTGGCAGTAGGTGAAAATAAGTAAACTAGAGGCCCATCTGACACGTGGTGAAGGAAACAAAGTTTAAACCACTCGGGGTAGCACCCCGCACGCTAGTAAATTGAGGGCGCATTGAGGACAAACTTCTTGCGCCCGAAGGACGCACTCGCGCACAATTCACCACTACGCGGCGGCATGCACAGAAGGATGCACTCGCGCATACCCAACACACAACACACACCAGCACAGTGTACACCGGCGTCGCCGCCGGTTGAGATGGACGGCGAGGCAGCCAACAAGCAGAGGCCGCTCGAGCCAAAACCGCATCCGGCGAGCCTGGACTTCATCAGCAGCCTCCCTGATGACATGCTGCTCGTCATCATCGGTCTCCTCCCCACCAAATCTGCCGTGCGGACTGCCCTGCTCTCCCGGCGGTGGCACCCCCTCTGGCGCTGCGTCCCCCTCAACCTCACCGTCGACAGCTGCCTCTGCGACGGGGATTGCAAACACATGGCCGCAGTCTCCAAGATCCTTTCATCGTACCCTGGGCCAGCCAGACGCCTTGACATCCGCATGTTCAGTACCAACTGCAAGGTCCAACCCAAGTTTGACGAGTGGTTCTTATCCCCCGCCCTAGATCAGCTCGAGGAGCTCAGCTTTGAAGCTGGACGATGTCGCTCTTTGCCACCGTCCGCGCTCTGCCTCACGCCAACGCTGCGCCGCGCTAGCTTCAGCTCCTGCTATCTTCCCCAGATTAATGCCGCACCCGCCCTTCTTCTCCCTCAACTCAAGCAGCTCGACCTCTTCGACGTTGTCATCTCGAAGAAGGCTATGGAGCACCTGCTCCGCAGCTGTACTGCGCTCGAGTATCTTCGTCTTGAGCAAATCCACGGGTTCATTAGCCTCCACATCGCCTCGACGAATCTCTGATGGATTTATGTGTCTTGTTGGCCCCGCAACAAGACATCAATTGGGAAGAGATCACTCCAGCTGTTCCATGTTATGGTCATTGAGAATGCGCCTTTCCTTGAGAGATTGCTTGTATCGGATCTAGAAGGTCCAACAAAAATCAGGGCACTGACGCGCCGAAATTGACAACGTTGGTGTACTCGTCTGCCAAATTCTCCGAACTCTTTATTGGATCAGTAATCATTCAGGCACAGCACTCATCTTCTTCTCCGTCTTCTTGAAATTCACATTTTTAAATTTCTTCTTGATGTATTTACGACCGTCTTCCAGAAAATGATTCCCACAAGCTTGACCCAGTCCATGCGCACAGTGAAGATCTTAGCACTAAATCTATCGGCCCCAATCTGGATCAAGTTGTTGGATTCCTTACATGCTTTGCATGCACGGAGAAGCTACTCATCGAGGTTAAATTTCTTTCCTATTAGTAAACGGTAATCACAACGTAGCTCAATTTTTCGTAATTTTCCCAAATTACGATGACAAGTGTAGTGTTCTAAACTACATCTACGCACTGCACCGAAAGAAATGTTTTTAGTATTTTTTTCTCACGTGATCACCTGCATCATTTTTATGATGTACTACTATAGTAGCCTAGGCTAGTCATATTGGAAAGTAACTTAGACTACTCCAGTAACTCTATGGTTACCCTAAGGGCAAGTACTACCTCCGTCCTGGTTTACTCTTCCAATTTTGTAGTATCAAAATTTGACCATAGATTTAACTGACAAAATGTTAATGCATGTCACTAAGAACTATATCGTTGGATTCGTATTTGAACATAATTTCAAATGGTGTAATTTTTAGTGACATGCATTGGCATTTTCTTAGGTAAATCTATGGTCAAAATTTTATACTAAATACGAGGTAGTATTCCCTCCGTCCCAAAATTCTTGTCTTACATTTGTTTAGATACAGATGTATCTAACACTAAAATGTAACTAGATACATCCGTATTTAGACAAATTTAAGACAAGAATTTTGGGACGGAGGGAGTACAAAAGTGGAATATGTAGGCCAAAACATGTGCCAAATTCACTTGTGATGCATTTGTCATCGATGCCCCTCCATTGTTCACCTGGTGCCCCAATCTGGAGCACCTACTTTGCTCTGGTGCCAAATTAACTCACGCAATGAAAAAACACTGCGTGGGAGAGAGAGAGGGCTGAGGCAATAAAAAGACACTTGTTTGGGAGAGTGAGAGGTTGGTGTAGTTGGTTTGATTGATTTGTTTATACATGTGGGTCTGTGTGCACAGCGGTGCCAACTCTGTCACATCGCGAGAGCGGTGCCAAAATCTTTTGATTTGACATCGATGCGTACTATGTGGCATACTTTTGCAAAATATGGCATCGGCCACATAGTGGAAGGAAACAAATGCCCAAGCTCTTCACGTGCTCCTAGTTAAATGAGAGGAAATAGAAATAGAGAGAGAGAGAGAGAGTGAAAAAATATCACTAGCCAGCCAACCCTATCGTATGAGCGAATGATATTGGTACCTCTTGACGACACGACAATCTTATGCAGCCAGCTGCTCTAATATGTTCCCTTCTTTTGCAGATAAAAAAAGACCCGAAAGTGCAAAATGTGCTGCACTATAACAATCTCATCGAATGCCTTGATCTCCATCTTACAAAAATTGGTTTGATCGACTACCGAGGCAGCACATCTGAGATTAAATTGGCCAGGTTCTTTGTTCTGGAGGCAAGTGTGCTCAAGGTAATCAGGTTTGGCATTCTCTGGCGCAACAATGAATGGCGTGCTGATCACCGCAAGCGTCTAAGCCTAAATGACAAAGTCTCAGCAGAAGCTGAATTTGTTTTTGAAACATCAAGAGGCCAGAGACTCGAAAACTTATTTGCCCATTAGTGACTTGTCATGGCAGTGGATTTTAGTTTGTACGATAAGCTGCATCCACCTAAAGTAACGAAAGTTCTTACGTGAACTTCCTAGTAATTCCCTCTTCCTAGGTGCAGCATTACTCTTAACATTTGTAATATCAGTTTGAAACTTGTAATATTGTCGTGTCCTATTCCTGCGTTTTCAAAATCCTGCGAATCAAACAGGTCCTAAGTTGGTGATAATGTTGTGCCTCCCATCTTTCACCAGTAGCCGTCGGATCTAGATCTGACGCATACAAACCAAGCTTTTCCATTTTTGCAAAAAGATGTCCGCACTTGTTCCCTATTTACAAACAACTCCTTGTCTCTCACAATCAGCCTTATCTCCTCCCCACCACATCTAGAAGGCCGTGGAAAAATCTGGCGTGATGGCCACTGCCGGAGCAGTCCACCCCCAATCTTGGTGTTCCGTGCAATGCACGGGCATCTACGCACGGGAAATTATGTCGAACAGGGCTAGTTGTAAGCAGGATAGCTCTACGGTCATGATGATAGTGACTGCAGACGGTGAGGCTGACTATGGTATGCCGAACACGGCGCCTATACTCAGGTGTCATCTCTGGCGCAGGGTCTTGTCACATCACTGTGAGGAGCAGCACGTAATAATTTGACCAACGGGTAGTACAGTGCTAGTACTCCTAGGAGTACTACATTGGTAGTACTACTACTAGTACTAGTAGCACCACCGTCTGGATTTAGGAGTACTACCACGTCCATCTGGATTTTAGTATTTGACTAGCAATATCTAGTAATGCATGTCACAAAAAATGTACTAGTCCCTCTGTAAATAAATACATGGTGTTTTATTCCTATCGGCCAGAGAACTTAATGTTTTCTTCCTAACTAGAGTCTTAATAGGATTACATGCAATGAACTAAACACTGCATGTCATGTTTGGTAGTCTCAAGTCATTGAAAGCATGCACGGCCCACATCTCTCATTGGTTGATATGTCACGAAATAAGAAACAAGGAGGGAGTTAATGCACCGTGCCTAAGTGTTTTGGGATTATTTGGTTTTCATAATGTGACTTACACAACATTTTTGTTTACATGAATTAACATTTTATTAGTTAAATCAGAGGTCAAAACTTGGCGCAAAATGCAAAGGGGACCAATAAACCAGTAAACATAAAACTTCTCTCATTTGGCCCCAACTAGAGGTCTGGTGAGATGACTATACTACACCGGCACGGAGGGGGGTGCAGCTTCATTGACTTACGGCAACTGCCTTTGGGTGAATGACACGTGGGCCTAGGGGGTGGCTGGCCCACCTATCATACAACCAAAGGCAGGTGCAGTAGAGGGCCGAGGAGTAGTATGAAATCCTACGCACCTATGCACGCTAACCAAGGGCAAGAGTGATCACTCAAATCGCAAGATCAGTTGACTAGTAGAAGCTAAGCTAGACCGATGGAGGCGATGAGCGCGAGCATCAGCCGGCTGTGCTAGATGGTCCACGACGCCGGCCTGCGGCCCGGCAACGAGGAACGTCTCCAGGTAGTATTGCTTGAGGCCGGCAGGGCGAGGAGCCGCTTGGACGACAGCTTCGTCTCCTTGTTCAACGAGGTCCTCGTCGGTTTCCTCGACAAGTTCACCGTCGTCAAGAAGCTCGCCGACGACTTTGACGTAAGCCTTCAGCCGACGCGCCCAGGCTCTGCGATGCCCGCCACCCTCAACGGCCACTATGGTAACAACCTCTTCGACGCACTGGTGGCCCTGTGACTGCCTGCCGTCGCGCAGGAGAATGCCCACCTTGAGGTCGCGCTCGCCGTGCAGCACTTGGCGCAGCAAAACACCATGGACACAATCACCCACGTCTACGCGCATGCAAGAGGAGGATGATAGGACGCTGGCCTTCTTGGACCGCAGGGCAACCTTGGACGCACTGTTCAGAAGCACGTTGAGATCGCCGCCAACGCCGCTGCTCCTCACACGTCGGTTGGTGACCCGGCGCACTAGGGCGTGACGATGTCGTTGATGGATCCGTATGTATTTTTATCTTTTCGTCAAATCCATGTAGTAGTATATGATACTACAGTAATTATCTTACCTTTCGCGTCAACTTCATAATTTTCGTACGTACTCCATGCATGAACGGCGCCACAACCAAACTTCTCATTACTCTAGGCAAAATCGTTATTTTCTATTTATCGATCGCGCCATGGAGCAGAACCAAATTTTACAAGTTACGAGTTCAAAAGGAAAAGCCTGCCGTGTTCGCGTCGCACCCCCACACGGTTGGTCCGGCACGCCGCTCAAGCGGGAATGCGTGCGGTGTTGCATTTTCACTTACAAGTGGGACCATAGTTGAGCAAACCGACTATCGGCAAACTCCCACCCCCCCCACCGTGCGATGGCTGAGAAAACAGGAGGGAGAAGAGATGGCTGTAGCACGGACTCCAAGAAAATTGGTGTCGGATGGGACTCGTGTGGGTGGCATGTGCCGTAGTGCTAGACGTGAATGCTAGTTATGTCCCATGCCACCCCACTATATCGAGCCTATATCGAGGTACAGTACATAGAAGAAATTTCCTGCAGTCTGTGCTCAGCACTCCTCTATCTCTCTTCTCAGCCAGCCAGCGGACGCGCGGAGCCCATCGTCTGTTTGCTCACATGCGGTCCCATATGTCAGTGAAAAGGCAAGCGGACCCACTGAACCTGCACATCTTTCACCTCGACGTGCTGGTGATGAAAAACAAATCCAAGAAAGATCTTCGGTGGCCGCTTTTGGAGTTACTCAAGATTAGTAAGATTCTATTTACAGTTTAACCCAAGATGCACATCTCGTGGCTTCAACTTATCAACTACCACTCTATTTTCTTTCATGACACGACCTGGATGCTGGATGTCCCACGTGTCGGCAAAAGGAGGAAGAACCCGACCAAATCTTTGGTTGTGCTCTCGGATTAGACTAGTTGTGCTAACTTAAAATTTTCTTTGGTCTTGCTTTTCTAGTCAAAATTATCGTTGCAGTTCGTGCAAAACGGAGGCCCGTTTGGGGTGGTGCATTGCAGTTGGCCTTACAAGTGGGACCGCAGTTAAGGAAACCGACTATCGGCAAACCCCCACCTCGCCCGCCGCATGATGGCTGAGTTAGAGAAACGATGAGGTTGAAGAGATTGCTCTAGCACGGACTCCAAGAAATATGATGTTAGATGGAAGTCGTGCTGGTGGCGTGTGCCGTACTCCTGGACGTGAATGCTTGTTCTGGACCATGCCACCCTACTAATCCTACTAGTTAGTACTATATAGTACTACTAGTATCGAGGATTCGAGGTGCTGGTTACGTAGTATAGTATGGCTACAGTAAAAACACCAGCATGACGCGCAAAGCATGTGAAGCTAGTACAAATAGTGTACTACTATTGTTGATTGGCCTCATCCGATAACCTGTTGCAATGCACATACAATTATGTATTCAGAAAATATATTTTTTGCCTCGTTGCACCACTCACTCACAGAAGCAACTCGAAAGCCATTCATAAATTTAGTAAGTTTATCACAGGCATATCATTTTATTACATACAACAGGTCATCAACCCACATCGACAATGAGGATACATTATAAATACTAAAGTTTTCACCACACAACAAATAACAAGCAATGAAATGAACTTCAACTCAACCATTCCTCGGCATTGGAAATGCTTGCTTTGAACCACAAGTGATTCTCTGGGATGGGCCATCCATTGTCGATCTGGAGACCAACGCAGGACTGATCATCCAGGCTGAAGCGGCCTACTATATCAGTACTAGGGTAGGGAACCACCCAAATGTCCGAGGTATAGACATAGTTGCTTCTCATAAATGGTAGTAACGTTGTGTCAACAGCAGTTGGATCGCCTTTCACCATCATTGGATAGTTTTGTCCAAGGAAGAGCGAGTTTTCTCCAAGACTATCAATTCTGTACGAGGGATAAGGAGTTGGCGCTAGCGCACTAGTATCCATCTCGAATACCATGCAACGGGTGTTGGAATAGGTCCAGAGAGTGCGACCATGGGAGACTACACCTGCTTCCTTAGCAGTAACATCATCAGTGGGCTGTATACACACGAGAAGAGGTGATCCATCGGAATTAGTTGCCAGGTGCCAAATAGTATATGGGCACTGCTCGTCCTCATGCTCGTGATCATCACCATCATCATCTCCCCCTTTGTTATAAAAATCTTCAAGTATAGGTGGTGGAATGTTCACAGGACCTTTGAAACACAAGAAGAAGGTTAATTAGTAAGGCTGGCCATAGTGGGGGTAACATAAGTAGTATCATGCACTTGGGACTCGCAAACATGCTTATGTGGCAGGCAATTAAGGAAGAGAGAGATGGTTATAGTAACATAGGTAGATACCGTAACATAATAAATGTGATGCTACTATGTGTCATGCATGGCAATAAATGAGAGCACCTATGATGCTAATCTAAGATACTATGCACTATAGAGGTAGTAACATAAACTAGTAACATATGCATGTTACTAGTCTAAGTTACTCCCCACTATGACCAGCCTTGCTAACCCGCATGCATGTGGATGAAACAATTATAATTACTGTGGAAGACAAACGTACCAAAACAATGAGGATGCCATGCAAAAACAGTGCCACGAGTGGTGGCAGCAAACACAAGGCCCTCGTATTGAATTGCATCACAGTACTCATCCGTGTACAAAAACTGATTTTTGAGCAATATCCATCCAGTCAAACCACTAACGACGGCAACAAGCTTGTCGAAGATAGCAACAACTTCATAGTTGTTGTAATTCCAAGAGCGGTTGGGGACTCGAGAAATTGCTATCTGCCGTAGAAGACAGTCACCATGATTGTATTTGAATGTGCGTACAATACCGGTGTGCTCAACCTCTGGGCAGTCTACTGAGGTTTTTGGAAGTGGAACCCGGTCACGAGTGTACACATTCACAAGTTCCCACTCGCAGTTGGACCCAATGTAAACAACGCAATCTCCTTTTGCGCCTGCCCAAGCCTTGCCCTCAAGCGATGGCATCTTAACATCATACGTATCATTATCAAGCATCATCAACTTGCACAGGGAGAGGCCTCCGTCGTGATGGCGCCAGTCATCAGGGTCATGGCGAAGAAGATAGGGGAGATCAAACCACTCCTTGACTCTTGGGTTCCTTGTAATGATGTTATTAGTTGAGTCGAGAATGGGCTTGAACGAACCTGCCATGCTAGCCTAGGTGATGACGTCACACCGATCAATGAGTTCCTCACCACGTCATCTTTCAGATCGGGGCAAGAATAACAGGGTCGTTTCCGTCCTTTTTCCCTCCATGGAGAAGACAATCGAACAATGGCAGAAGAAAGGGTGAAGGGCTGAAGGGAAATGAAGGAGGGAGAGGAAGAGTGTGCGACAGCAGTTCCAAATCGAGAGGGAAAGGTGAAGAGTCGGTGGACGGTTGCCGGTTTGCCACGGTTCACGAAGGGGCGCCCCGGCCTACACGTCGGTTCGGAAATACTCCTACTACTCGTCGTTGTCTCACTGATATGTGCAACAGGACCACATGTCAACGAGACATGGTGTGTAATTTCTCGTGCAAAATGTGATCTAGCCGCGTTGGCCCGAGGTGCCGCATTAGTTATCGGCCTTTATTTTTTTAATGGCGCGCCGTTCAGTTTTGAAGCACGACTAACTGGTACTGTACGCAGAGAAAATATAAACTACTCTACCACTACTCCACCTCCAGTACTAGTAGTATAAAGAAGATATATAGGCTGGAGCTTCAACGCTTTCTTGCCAAGGGCTGCCCACTTGCTTCTCACACTACCACCCTCTCTCCAGATCTAAAAAAGATGGCCCGTCTCTCCCTCCTCACTGGTGGTCACAGATCCGCCGGGGAAGAAAAGGATGTGTAGCGTTGACGCACTCGTTGTCAGCGAGCGAGGTCACGCACTGACGACAAAGCTGTCCTCTCAGACCTAGCGCCCGCGCGGGATCGTTGCCGTAGTGTGTGCGGAGGACGACGACCACGAGCGAAGCCACTTCCCGCCAACCCTCATGTATGCTACCTCTTTTCGAACCATACCCTTGTTCTATTGCCCCATCTGGCACGTCATTGCATGTGGATCTTTTTCCACTCCACCATCTTCCCAATTTGCTATCCTCTGCTCTGCTGGCCACGCAGACGAAAACCATAATTTGCAGTATTAAAGGAAACCCTACTTCATGCAGACTAATGCATTTCTGGGTTGAATAAGGAAAGGAAGGGAGACTGTACTGTCCAAGAGAGTAGGCATCGAACCCGCATCTAGGTTGAAAAGGGGAAAATCAGTAGCTAAGGAACGAGTCTCGTGTCTCTTGGTTAAAGAATGGTAGAAAGGCATGACAATGCAATAGAGAATGACCAGGTCGAGCGGTTTGTTGTCCTCACATAGGAAAAAGGTGGCTAAAGAGAACAAAAATGGGACGTAATCCACATATGCTGCCTGGATATTTGTTGCTCTGGGCAACCATACCTCCCTCACTACTCTGCGTCCGTGGAGGTACATCGTACTGGTGCGCCCACTGTCCGAATGGGCCTCCCATGCTCTTATTGCCACTTTTTTGCTGCTAGTATAACGCCAGCAGTCAAGTCAAGCAATGCTACTACTAAAGTGATGCCACATTTAACTAATGCTGCTCTCAGTCTAATGCAACAGATAAATTTAAGCAGTGCCATTTAATGTCACTGGATCATTTCAGGGTTAGCTATTGATTGTGGATGTATTAAAGATTTTTCAGCTAAGGCATTCTAATGATGTTGCACATCCAGTATACCAACGATGAAACTTGTTACTACCTTCAGATTTTGCACTATTAATGCTTATAGATTACATACCTCACTTTCAAGAGATAAGTTAATTTTTTTGTACAGTGTCACCAAAATGCCAAGGCGTTGATGTCATTTTATTTTGGTTAAACTGCATAGACAATTATGAAGACAAGAGGAAAGGTCAAGAGTGGGCACCTCCTCCTCCGGCTGTTCTCTTGATTATCAAGAGGAAACATCAAGTTTTTATGTTTGATCGATTATCAAGATTGGGATAGCAATTTTAAGGTC